>NW_014039812.1:38368-42177 GCF_001186125.1 Sphaeroforma arctica JP610 | reverse complement strand
GTTGTTGTTATTATTATATTGTATAGTATATATATATATATATATATATATATAAGCATGAATATATATATATATATATGGATGTGTGTGTGTGTGCATTTTGTTTGTGCGCACGCGTGTGTGCATTTTACTGAATGTATAAATGTGCTTGTATATATGAATATCCATACTTAAATATAATATGTGCTTGTATTAATGTGGGTTTGTGTATTTGCGTTTTGGGAGCATTCTTGTGTGTGAAAGATAAAGAAAGTGTGGTGTCATGGGTATAAATAATTTTATTTCATTCTACTAGTAAATATGGTCGTTGATTTAAACCACGAGATATTTCGTAAGGTAGTTTTCCGGTTCTGTAATCTAACCCGAATTGCAATCTTATTTCTTTCTGAAATATAGGTACAAAGTTCCCATTGAATACCCAGATCGGCTTAGTATCGGCGTGCGTGTCCAGAGTATGACAGACACGCAAATGATTTTCGAGTACTGTGTCAAGAGCCTGAAGAAGGGGGTCGTGGCTGCTACTGGTACAAGTAAAATAGTTAATTTGGACTACAAATCGGGGAAGAGGGCGATAATATGTGATGAACTACGAGCGAGCATTGCAAGCCTCGAGGGGAAGTCCCTGGACGTGCTAGAGAGCTTACCTGCGAAAATAAACTAGAGAACAGTACTCTGCAAATCATTACAACCAGAGTATGCTTTCAGAACTGTACTTTTAAACATGCGATAATATGTGTTGTAAACAGTAAGACTTAAGTTTGACATTGATATTGATGTCAGTAGGATCGTAAATTGCACCGCTTATGATGCTAGTTGCGCTGTGATATGACTCCGCTATTGACAATTCTTGCCAAATAAATCCCATGGCTAGCGATAAATTTTAATCAAACACGGAGGCGTGCAGAAGGTTCAGTGTGCTAGATTTATTCACATCGCTAACATGCCGGGCATAGCCACTAATAATCCAGTAGGGTGCAGCACTCAAGCGCAGTACATTTTGGCCAAGGCCCACAGCGATAAAGTTTCCTGCAGCATCCGGTTTCCTGATCAAGGTATTTCCCATCTAGGTCGTCACAATTGTTGTCAACGCTTTCATTATGCCACATCTCACATGTCATGTAGTTGTCATTGGGGAAGGGTTTTGTTGTTGGTATAGGGTGATCGGGTCCGATGGTGATCGCACATGACTTTCTGAGCGCGTCGTAGTACTCTGCACCGGCTGTGCTATCTCGTGCTTCATCACACATACTGTACACGTACTGCTCCAGTTGCTCTTCACATTTCTTCTGCTCCTCCTGGTTGCATATAGAAATCGTCAACTTCTCATCGCCCAACGCTGTACTGAGAGCTGTAGTGCCGCAGAAACTCATTGCTAGCCGGTTACCGTGTGCAAACCCGTAGCCCTTGCACTGTTCTGTGCACTTCCGGAGATCAATGTTATAGAGCTCCGCCACGCGAGCGTTGTACTCTTCTCGGCCGCATTTCTTCGAAGGACACTGAAAATTCGCGACCTCCAGCACGGTGTCGAGCATGCCACAAGTAGAGCCGTAGACTTCCAATGCGGCATCCCATTTTTTGTTCGCTGAGGAGCGGCCCGTGCCATCGCAAGCTGGTGTGGGTGAAACTACAGGCGACGATGTTACAGCAGGCGTTTCTTCTGAACATTCACAACCGCACTTCATCTTGCGCTCCTCGTATTTGTCCTCCAGCCCATCTAAGAACCCGTCTACCAGGCATTCGGGTGTTCTTGGGCATGCTTTGTTTACTTGTGATTTGACGTAGTCTAGTTTTCGACAGTCGTCTGTGTACCGCCAGGCTGCATTCCACTGCATACGAACCTGTTGTACTCCAGCATCATATGAAGCCATGTCCGCACAAGATGTTACTTCATACTCATACGCGTAAGTACTGCAGGTAGCAATGCTCACAACACTCCAAAAGGTTGCGCGAGAGACAAACATAACTGTCTACTTTTGTATCTGGATGCCAAGTTTGATATACGCATTCAGGTATGAGAAATTTAACCTAAAGGCATGCATATTTGTACGTCTTACACAAAGAAGCAAAGACGGCGAGCTTCCCCAAAATCTACTACGCTCTCTAATAATACTACCTATATTTACTCAACTCCATTCCAATGGGTGAGGGGCACCTAGGATGTATCCCTGAATGCCTATGGTTCAAGTCCCACGGTACATATTTTCATTAAAAACTCTCGTAGATGGGGAGAGCCCGCACCCGGAGAGGATTGTCAGCTACTTCAGTACGCTAGCGCGCGGCTACAGATGTTAAGTCTCACACACAGGCGTCATCAACCGTCTGCTGCGTGAAAGTAAATTTTCAAAAAATGCTTTTGGAATTTCGCCACAGATTTGAAATCTGTCGGCCAACAGTTTATGTTCTGTTATCAGTTTATTATTATTCAGGTGCATTTTTCATTTCCATTGTCACAGCTTCCAATTTTCGACAGCGCGCTCATAAAATTTAAAACCCGTGTTCGACACTGCCAACGAGCACACTGCACTACAGACACTTGGATGTGACCATCGATCATCGATCATGAATCGCAATCATTGATACGTGCAACCTTCCAATCGGTAATGAGTTTAACCCTGTATTCACTCCCGTGACCTCCGGGCGATTAAAAAAGCGCCCGCCTATGTATGAACTGCACGCGGGTACCTACTGTGTGCAGGGTGCTCAGCTCATATGTATTTTGTTTCATTCATCGAACACCAGAATCTGATCATTGCTGCGGTTTAAACATATGAAGCGACAAGCGATATACTATTTCTCTGAACATCGATATACATGTGTAATACGAAAGTATCTGTCTTCTCTAAATTGCCGTGTTTTAATCGTATGGTGTAATCTAACGTGTTCTTATCTGCCGAATTATTTGTGGTATGAAAATGCCATACCGTTGAGCAACAGAAATATTGAAATATAAATTTATGACGGCAGACTGTCGAGCAACATAGCTCGAGTGAATGAATACAAGGAGTCAACGAAGCGTTCGCTCTAACTAAATGTCGATCATTATGAATTCCCTGCGCCCGTGTTCGCAGTCATCAACACGATGTTCTATCAATGGTAGTGCCCTGAGCGGCAACAGCTTCATGTCTTATCACCTAGCATTGGTACCCTATGGTGTAGAATTTGTTGCGCTGCTACTAGAGTAATTAATATCGTACAGGACTATAACATCGTGTGAACTGGGTCAACTTAGAACTTTGCATAGCGCGGCCTGACCTTGTTGCCCAACACCACTGTGATCCGATCTTGTCTCTCCAGATCTTGGGCGAGTTTTATCCTCGCTATTTCCAATTGATGTACGCGATATCTAACTTCAACATGCAAATAACATTAGAAATATATGTACTGCCCTGAGGTGTTGGGGCCCACCAGTTATACGGCAGAACAGATGTACACAAACCATAATCCTTGGTACTGGATTTAGAGATGATCTTGCTCCTTATTTTCTGAAACCCAGTCTGCATCCTCCACCGATTCCAGGCTGCTATTTTGGTTGGTCATATTCAATTTGTAAACTATGCGTTATACTGATGTCGAAATTCAAGCGAGTACGACTGGATAAATCGGATGCACGCTGCATCTATTCTCCTCATGGTTACTAAACATGAAACTAGTCTGCATTCTTTCGTCACTACTAAAAAAATTCTTTTGATTATGATGTAGAGCGCGACAACTCGTGATCGATGATGTGTAGAAACATTTATTTCATCATCTTCGTGAGTCCAGCAGATATTGGTGCCCGCCAAACAGATGCCACATGCATGCTACAATAT
>NW_014039812.1:31309-37270 GCF_001186125.1 Sphaeroforma arctica JP610 | reverse complement strand
ATATATAGTTTTACGCGCAATTATAAACTAGCAATAGTACTGAAGCACGCATCTTTTACCGGCGGATATTTTTGTAGTCCTGTGTTCGCCCACCCCCTCTCTGGCCCAGAAACATGCTTCCGTCGTCTGTTTCTTTGTACTAAAAAGTAGCTCAATGGAAATAAACACCCATAAATACATGTAGTTATGTATTTTAGTTCATGCAGGCGTTTGAGATGCTGTATTTCTGATTTCATACTATTTACAACTGTAATAAACACGCTAACAGAGTATAGCTGTTTAATTTATCTTAGTAGGCTATGACGCTACATATGGCCAGAGAGAGACTAGAGAGTGAGTGAGCCACAACTTATTATTAGCATAAATATTTTATAACATCATAAACAATATTTACATAAATAGTTCGAAGTTTCATTTTAGAAAATGTGCCTTTTTGTTTTTGCAAATAAATATGAAGTCCATACACGTGTACTTTTCAGAAAAAAAAACATATTTAATTCAGAGACTGTCTCACTACTGGGGAGAACAGCGTGTGATTCAAAATCTTTGACGAACCCACTGCGCACACTCATATCATATTAGCTGAGTATCAAATAGTAAAAGTACATTTCTATAACAGAGTTCAAGGTCTAGCTTAGTGCAATATAGCAAAGATGTCTGGGCGCGTATCCTCGGCCAAGTCTGGCAACAAAAAGACTGGACAGACACACCAGAACAAGCTCACGTTCCAACATGACTCGAAAAGTCGTAAGTCCAATCGCATCTTCAAGATGAACAACTCGGGTGTTTGTCCGCGATGCCACGAACAGATAGAATGGCGCAAGAAGTTTAAGAAATACAAGCCCTTGAAGACAGAGAAGAGATGTACGGGATGTGGCGAGAAGAAGATCACACGTGCGTACCACGTGCTGTGTAAGGATTGCGCGCATAGCAAGGGCGTGTGTGCGAAGTGTACACAGAGCGGCGAGGTGATCAACAAGGCAACGGAAGCAGAGGAATTGGTAAGTGGTTTTTATGTATTAGACCGGTATATGGTTTTTTATTTTGGATTTTTCTGTAGGTGTCTATTGTGCCCTCGTAAACGAAGCCCTGTCGATGCAAAATCTACACGCTTTTATAGATAGTACTCACATTGTATTCTTTGATTTTTCTATACACTAAAAGTTGCATACGTCTTTTTTTGCAATTTAAAGTACTATACTATCGGAGCGAAGGTGTACCTATCTTATATGTTATTTCTATAGCAATCCCAGTGAAAAGCAGATCACCTATTTAATTCGTACTATCGCTGACTGGGCACGAGTCTCAATTTTCATACAATGTATTTATGTATAGCTAAAACCTATACACATAATATACATGTATATGTATATATATATATACATGTATGTATGTAAATATGTATATGTATATATTTGCTTGACATGACTTACAATAGGCGAGGCCATTATGGCATCAATCTGTTTCTTAACAGTACTCGCACAAGTATAGTGTTTTTTTATGAAGAAGTGATACAAATATCCGGAGGCGCCAGTATTAGTCCATGAATAGGCTTCGCTGAAGAACATGCTGAATGTTGTTTGTGTGTGTCGGTCTATGACCTTATTCATGTTTAAAAGTGTGCTCGCATATCCGCATAGCTTTTCTGTCTATAATGCTTTGTGTCTTCGCAACAAGCAATGTCACGTTTTAGTGCAATCGCATACACGCACGCTTCATATCGGAGCATGTCTCTACAATAAAACAACATTTTCACTTCTATATAGTCACCACAAGCAGTTACTTCCTACCTTTGTGCATATTAGAAGTTGCAATACGTTTGGTTGCTATGATGTCATGTCGAATTCCTCGTTCCGTATACCAGAGATCATGCACGGCTCGCGCCAGCGACTCTTATGACGAACGAATTTTTTCTGAGCTACCTACATATTACATGCAGTTTAACTTTTCTATACGTTGTTAGCTGGCCTGTTACTAGGGTGTATTTTGTGGTCGCAAAGTTCACAGAGGCATCGCTGAAGTATTCAGTGAGGTTTACTCTTTTGTAGAATAGTGCAACAGTATGCCTACCAGAGTATTACATTGATCACACACCAAATCTGCTCACTTTTCTGTATCGCATATGGATATACTAATGTACATCATTGCACATCTTCCTATAGACCCACTCATTATATACATGCCTATATGTACCTATAGATTTATTCTTGTTCCTGGAATTGTTGGTACTTCATCGCATACACACCTTAACAATAACTACGCCCACACCTTAACAATAACTACGCCCGTTCCCTTAACAATAACTACGCCCGTTCCCTTATAGGCGGCTGAGATTGCACTCCAGCAGCGACTAGCACTGCTGTCTGAACGAGAGCGTCGGTCATATTTCCGTGCGGAAGAGAGAGGCGAAGACATGTCCAACTACTTCAAGGATGGACGGTCCAAGCAGGAATCGGATGGGGAGGAAGAGCCTGAAGATGACGAACCCGCTAAAAACCAGGTTTTAGATGGTAAAAACCAGGGGTCGGATGGCGTGACCCAGGGGTCGGCCGGTGAGCATGCGTGCAAGAAAGACTTGCAGATGGACGATGTGCAGCAGGCGATTGTTGAGGTGGAGGTAGAGGGGACCAAGGAGGGCTGAGAGACGTCGACAAGACCAACACTTACAGTCTCCGTGTTGGTGTATATGTCAACCAAATACATACCCCTTGATATAGTTATCTGTGTGAAGGGTCTTGGGTACGGTCGAGTCGCACATGTCAGGCCAAGCAGGAGGAGTTACGATGTGCCATGTGTATGTACAGATTTTTAACTGATATCGTATACCACATATACCTGGGTGGAGTATCCGTGTGTATGCATGTGCCATCCATACACATGTATCAATACGGTTCTAGCGACGGTACTAGTCTGTGTGCATCTGATATGACATCATGCACGTACATGTCTATCCCTGGCTCGTGCATGCTACACTTAGTTCGGCGGTTCTCGGTAGCTCGCCCGGATAAGTGAATGAGATCTAGCCATGTGGTGAGGGGGGCCTTATTAGTTCATGTAGCGAACTTCACATAGTTAAGTGCGCCGGACATGCAAGTGCGTGCCCAGTGTGCCCGTTTACGTTTGGATGGTGCGTGGTTGTACGAAGACGCGCACAAGTGTGTGGTCTAGGTGCATGTAAATATATATACATATATAAACCGTACATACCCGTCGAGTGTATGAGCGAGTCCGCTGTGTCGTGCTGACTGGGGAAGTCGCGCACATTCAAAGAAATAAAAGATTGTAGAAGTCATATTTGTTGACATTTTGAATACTCGAAAGCAAGCCCTTGACGAAATTGTATTTATAGCCATACCAAGTGCGCTGATGGTGGAAGTTATTTATTCCACTTGAAATGCTACGTTTTTAACTAGTTTTATTGTCGTCAGATCGCAAATTTTAACCCTGCTGTGATTGTCTGCTATCACGGGTTTCGCCATTAGTGTACTGGAAGGATGCTTGTCATCAAGTACTTGATAAGGAATGCAATGGTATGTGGCTGTAGCCGAGAAAGCTTCTATATATGATTATAATCATAAGGGTGCATATATACTAGATTAAATAAAATCATATGGAAGCTCCAGTCCGTCTAGAAATCTCGATAATAAGCTGTAATCGAGACCCTGGTCATGAATCCAGATGGTTGCCAGATTTCGGGACCGCTAAAACATCTCGATAAGAAGCTGTAAAAGCGTCCGTTGGAGATGCAAAATTTCGGTCCAGCTAGGACGTCTCAATATTAGGCTAAATTCAAGACCCTTGTCCTGAATTTAGGTTTGGAGATACCATTTTTTGGGGGTCCGAGCACTAAATTGAGCCTTTTAGCGGGATAATCGGTGAAGATCTAGGCCACCATACACCGGAAGTTGTTACTCCGCACCAGGTACCTTCCATCCTGTTGCTTGGACTGGAATTGAACCAAAAATCCGAAAGATATGTTAAGATAAATTGCAATTAAAAACCCCATATAAGAAGAACAAGAACAGATAAAACAATACCCCGATGTGTTAAGATTTGTATATGCTTGAATATGCTTACACGTATATAGACACCGATATGCGAACAATGCTCGGCCGGTGGCGTACAGAACCGGGTGGTAGCATCTCTATAGCACATCAGTCTTCAGTTGTACTATGTGTGTGTTGGTGGGGTGTGTATGGTTCGGTACATATGTACATAAGTACATTTGTACTTGTGTACAAACGCCTATACACTTCTAGATGCACCGTATGCCAAGAGATATAAAACTCACAGTGCAACTGTGAGCACAGGCTTACCATTATGAAGGTCTCTCCGAAGGGGAACGGCACATCCTCTGTGTCGTACTTTACTTTACCCACCACAGTCACCAACAGAGTGCTCTCATCTCCGCACACACCTATCAGTAAATGACAGTAATAAAAAAATCGAGATTTGAAAAATAAGGATTGTGTATGCAATGGTCGAATACGGATGCTTTTAAAAGTCACATTCAGGTCAGGCCTAGCGTGAGTGGTTGACGCTCGTCGACTGACAGAAACAAAGAGACTGTCCCAACTTTGCTAACATTAGTATTGCAGTCCACCCCAATTTATGCACATTCTACATAGCGCGTATCCGTGCCCAAGATACTAAGTCCAGCACTATATGGTAATGAGATTAGTATTGAGATTACTCTATGGTGTTGGGACGATGGTTGTACTTGCGCAACCCATCAGTATCAGCGGGAACACAAAAACTAGTGTATGCCACCGCACTGGCTGTACGTCATAACGCCTACTCACACACCACATTGCAGTACGCACTACGAGTGTTGGTAGGTATAGCTGCTCATGGACTGCCTTTCTGACAAAGCAAGTACGAAACTTTCAACGGGACAATGTCAGTCACAGACATTTGAGGGCTCATTCCAATCGAGACATGTGCACACAGCCTAACGGTCATGTTCTTTAGCGGTGGCGCTATCACCTAGCCGTGAGTATCATCTGTGGATACGGGATTATATAAAGACTACCAGAGCGTGCCCGACATATAGTAACGCGTGTATTAAACGTATCGCAACACATACTTGGAGCCGGTTGACAGTCGACATCCGTTATAACGGTCCTCGTTGACGGGACCTTCTCCATTAGAAATGCCTGTGAGCATGAGCACAAAAGACGGGTTAGCTATAGGCCACGACTCGGGACAGGCAAGATGATACCATGGATGCATACTGTGACACTATAACCATTGGTAATGCCCATGGAAACCACCAGTGACTCGACTACAAATGCAACATGGGGACAGGGTGTGATACGTGATACACGCAGCATGTACTGGCTAAACCAAACAAACGATTGACAGCCAGGTGGTACTTTTACATAAACGGACAGGATCAGATCAAGACGCATCTCCTGTATGGTTTGATTGTACGTAGCAGCAACAGGATGTTAATGTCATGGATGATCAGTATGCGATCCCTCTCCTGTGATCCCTCTCCTGTATGACTACAGCTACCCACCTGAATATCCTTCTTGCCGCTCAGGGCGTGCCCGTTCCATATGAGCGTTGCATCTTCGTTGTACAGATGCCCGACTTTGTGTCTCTCCGTGTCAAACATACTGTAGAAGGTCGTTGAGAACTTATCACCGGCTTCGCATGATTGAAGTACCAGTTTCTTCTTGATATCGGGATCCATACCGGTAGATGAGCATGCACGTGCTTGAATTAATTGGGATCTGCTATATATGAAGTTGATTATTGCGTTATTGAGATTGAAAATAGAAATGATCCTGCAGTACCAAAGTGCGGCCACTACGTTCAAAGTAAGTATCAATACTACTCTTTATGCCAGTAGACAAGAGGAAACAACCTGCGTGCGTTTGTATATATATATATATATATGTATATATATATATATATATATATGTGTGTGTATGTGTGTGTGTGTGTGTGTGTGTG
>NW_014039812.1:29129-31043 GCF_001186125.1 Sphaeroforma arctica JP610 | reverse complement strand
GTATGGATGTATTCATATGCATCCGACAAACAGAACACATAAAACGTTTCCCCACTGACTCACAGATATCTTCAAACTTCCGCGACATATATTCAAAATATCAAGTATATGCATACTAATCACACTGTGCACAGAAACTTACTTGAATATTGGTGATGTATAATCGCATGGGACAAGGAGGATATACACACCATGTACGTATGCGATACTAAAAACCATGACAAGTATTCTACTTTACAAATATCTTCACACTAATTTATTTATACCCGTCGTTAGAATGTTTCGAACTTGTTTGCATAATGCATGCCAGGTTTCGCGCTTCACGAGAAGAAAAGGCGAGACTGAAAGCTGAATATGTATACCTTAGGTTACTATGGCGACAGGCCTAGCGATGTCGGCAATTAAATATTCACTACAGCCCACTGGACTCTTACTATGGAAATATGTATATATTATATGTTTGTATATATACGAGCGACGTACATAAAATCTTCAATAGAAATATGACTGGTTGTCATTTGCACCGTGTGTAATTACCGATAGATATATACTCACAAATGTTCATCTTGCATCAATATAATATATTTGTACTATAAACACGTGAAATCCATTTTGCCGGCTTTTTATCATTTTGAGCAATTTAACTCTTTGATACGCCGATTTTGAGTCTACGGCTACGCTCCCAGCTTCTTTTAAATATTTTAGCCAAACCTCAATACATTGTAATAGTTCAGCATATACGTTGAACGCAAACGTAAATAGTTGAACCGTTGAAACGAAAAAAGCGGGCAAGAAAGGGTCTAACCTATTTCGAGAACGAATTGAACTATATTATGTACCATTAGTTATATATTACACCTCGGAACCTCATTCTTGCACCTGTATCACACACTAAGAACAAACCAATGTAAACATTTTTAACGTAAACACGAAATTACTGCATGCGTTGACTGTTTTACGTTCTAACGTAAAAAATAGAACTTCTGGAATACTTCCTATGACTTCTCTTGAGCTTTAAACAGTACGATAGAGTACATGTACTCAGTTCCTGCGAATATGTTAAGCACAACCATAAGTACGCGCATACGTACACGTATATAACCTGCATTCTATCATATAAACCTATTGCGTATATTTTCTTCCGTAATGGCGGAGGAGAAACCTCGCGCACAGATTGAGATCATTAACAACAATGAGATGGTGCCAAGCGATCCGATCAATATGGCGGTACTTCAATCACCGCCAACGTCGACACCTGGGTCACCAACACAAGGAATGTCTGAGCCTACCAATCATAATACTACTGGAGAGCAGTACGAAATCGAAGGACTTGGCCCTGATAGTCTGGGTAAGTATGTATCACTGCTTTGCAAGTGATGGATTGCAACTAGTAGACTTGGGAATATAGTCGTGTATATGTTCAATATATATATATACATGTGTGTGTGTGTGTGTGTGTGTGTGTGTGTGTATTATATATATATGTATATGTATGTATGCATTTATGTATGTATGTTTGCATGTATATATGTTAGTATGTAAGTATTTATGTATATTTGAATGTATATATAAAAGTATATATGTATGTATATATATATATACAATATAATATATATATATATATATATGTATATATATATATATATATATATTCACATCTACATTTATATTTACATATACATTTATATTTATGTTCGCATTTATATCGGCTCTTTATATTCATATTCGTATTCATATTATGTTCATATACACATTTTTTTATTTGGTTTTATTTTTCTGCTTGAAATTGATTTATGATTTTTGCGTCTAATTTCGTCCGTATACCGTGTATACATATTATTTGTCATTAAAAGCATCTCCAAACGACCATTGTATTGTATTCATGTACGTCATCCGAGCCACTTAAGAATATGC
>NW_014039812.1:2500-29109 GCF_001186125.1 Sphaeroforma arctica JP610 | reverse complement strand
ATACGTATATATATATTCCATAACCAAATCCACCAATGGAACCTTGCGTTTAAGCTACATTCTATACATACCCTAGCAAGTATTCACCTGTACCTTCATTTATACACAGAGGTCATGGCATCGCATGCCAGGCTGGTTGAAATCGGCGACATGTTCCAAGGCATGACCAAAGTAGAAGCCTTGTGCCTCCGTCAGAACTACATCCAACGTATTGAGGGATTCGAAGACTGTGGGGAAGTGACTGACTTGGACCTGTACGATAATCGCCTTACCAAGATGGAGGGTCTGGCTGCTATGACCAAGTTAACGTATGTGCCGGAGCGCCCTGTACAACTCACGGCGCCTGTGTGTGTGGGCTTCCATATATAGGTTTGGGTCTGTGTCTATTTTTAGCACAATTTCGTACTCACGGCACTGTTTCTGGTATCTCCCTAACGCTCTGTTTTTCTTCTTCTCCACCCTTTGATGATGTGCAGTGTGCTGGATTTGTCCTTCAATGGCATCCGCAAAATCGAAAACTTGGAGAGCCTGGTCAATCTGGAAAAGGTATGTTTGCCTAAATATAGAATGGTTCCGAGGTTCAATCTTTAGAGTTTGTGGTTTAGGGTTTTAGAGGCCAGTCTAGTATTGTGGTCCATTTCCTCATCCGGAGGTATGTTATCTCTGGCCTCTTTTCCAATACGTCTACCCTATGCCTTAGATAGAGAGGTGTCTATTAGTCTCATATCAGCGAGTCCAACGCGGTTCGTTGTGCTGTGCCCATTTTTGCTAATCTAGCGAACCTGTAGTGGGTGAGTGTACTGGTGTTGTGAATTGAAGGACCAGGCAACTTTGAAGCACCACTCTAATAGAATTGTAGGGCCACTACGTACCTCCTTGGGCGTTGATGTTTGTATTCCTTTTATAGTCACCACCCCCCCCCCCGTTCATGAAGCTTCCTACTGTTCACTAACTGTCTCTACAGCGTTCTTGATGCTCTCTCAAAGTTCTCACTTTTTCTTCGCCTCTCGGTTGTTTTAGTACATTCCTGTACCCTACTATATAGTGTTTTATTTTAGTATACTCCTATACTCTACTGTATAGTGTTTCATCTCAGTATACCCCCATATCCTACTATATAGTGTTTTATTATATCCTAATATATAATGATTTATTATATCCTACTATATAATGATTTATTATATCCTACTACATAGTGATTTATTGTATCCTACTATATAGTGTTTTATTTTAGTATACTCTTATATCCTACTTCAAAGTGTTTTATTACATCCTACTATATAGTGTTTTATTATATCCTATTATATAGTGTCTTATTTTAATATCCTACTATATAGTGTTTTGTTGTAGTATACTCCCATATCCTACCATATAGTGTTTTATTATATCCTATTATAGAGTGTCTTATTTTAGTATACTCTTATATCCTACTATATAGTGTTTCGTTGTAGTATACTCCCATATCCTACCATATAGTGTTTTGTGTCAATTCGATACCTCTACAACTTTCCATACGTCTCTTGTGTTGATTAAGCTCATCTTTGCTTCCTGTTGCGTAGTACTGAGTACCTACTTCTCGTTGAAACGTATATATAGCTTATATAGGTTAAAAAGTGGATAGGGCATCACATTTAAAAGTGGTCTGTCTCCGTCAAGTGCCATCACATTGCTTCTTTAATGCATCTTCCTCTTTCCCCGTATACCCCATTTCCCCAGCTCTTCCTTATAAGCAATAAAATCACTACCATTGAGAACTTGTCGACACTCACCAAACTGAAGTATCTCGAGTTGGGCTCCAACCGTATTAGGGTGAGTATAGCCGGCGTTCTGGTGTCTGGTATAACAAATACTGATATTCGTATAGGTGTACGTTCTCGGAGAGTCAAGGAACGCACTTTTGCGAGTTTCAATGCTAGGTGTTATGGTTTGGTAGGTAAGTTTAAATCGATGGCTACACGTGGCGACTGTTCAGTCTGCGCGCAGCACGTGCCCACTACAGACCTAGTGCTGAGTTGTGGGTGTTATCATTGGCGTTGTATACTCGCAATGCATAGTTGCATTCTCTGTACTATTGGAGCTGCTCTATTACAAGATATCGATCCTTCGAATAGACGTATCGGCCTATGTTGCATACATATTGAACAAGCGCTGAGTTGTACAGGATCATGGCGTACGTAAATACGTTTACCAACATGAATGTTTTCGACGTGCCTGTCTGCTTTCTGTGTATATCTGATGTGATATGGCCCTTGTCATCATGACTCAATTGTGGTATAGAACCTAAGCCGTTATACGCATCAACTGAAACTCTGACGCTCGTCAGTTCTATCTATTTATTGTGAAAGAGTCGTGTTTTCTCTTACCTCCACACACATCTCGCTCTCTGAAATTTCCTGAAGTTTCTCCAATACTCTTCTCGCGACTATTCCCAACACGCGCCTTCGACTTCAGCGGTAGGTGGCTCACTGAAGTGTCTCCGCCACTTGTCGCGTTAGTTAACCGCCTTGCACCTAACGGTGGCCGTGCAATTAGGGTTTATGGTTTAGCCTAAACCCTAAAGAACAAACTGCCTTGAGTTGCACTGTTCTCTCTCAGGTTGTAATTATAAAATTCTGCTCATCACGACTGGAAATTTTATATATATCGAATTTGTACTGAAAGTATACACTTCACCAATGAATTATTCGGAGGAATAGAAAATTAATCCCCACACTCACTTTCCCGACGTACTAGAAAATCGAGAATTTGGATAGCTTACAAAACCTGGAGCAGCTGTTCGTGGGCCGGAACAAAATCACACACATTGAGGGAATCAGTTGTCTGCCTAAACTGAGAGTACTAAGCATACAGGTAACTCCAATCGCGCCCGCATGTGCATGAGTGTGTGTAGCATATGTGTACGTTTATATACATCCGGTGCACGTATTTCCAAGCTTGAGGGTTGTGTGTGCACTTCAGGCGAGAGTGCTTGGCTGCCTATATAACCAGCATGCATTTTTATATGGGCTTGTAGTCGCAGGCGGTTACCCATCCCTGTCCATCAGGTTGTGTGTATGTGCTCGTAAGAAATCAAACAGTTCTGCGTCAGCTGCAATTCTATTTTGTGGCTGTACGGTGCGCACATACATAAAGAGATTCGGTGTGGGGGTGTCCTCAATATATAGTCGTTAAACGTATACGCACATGATCCGTCACTCTCGATCGAGGCATATACAACTTTTTGCCTGACCCCCTGACAGCTGAGATATTGCTCAGTGGATGGGGATCTCATTCAGAGGTATGTATATCTTCCTATCAAGCCTTGGACACAGAGATCCATAAGTGCATACTTAGTTGTGCATTCGTTGACTGGTTTGTCTTGAAAACCGTGCAGAGCAATAGGATTGTAGATCTGGAAGGGTTAGAAGACAATGTTGATCTGGAGGAGTTATACATGAGTCACAACGGGCTCTACGAACTCAAGGGCCTAGATTCCCTGACCAACCTCACTACACTGGATGTGGCGGCGAATAGAATCGCACGGCTAAGCAATATAAAACACCTCACAAAGCTGGAGGAGTTCTGGGTAAGTGATCATTCGACCTGTGCCTACGACGGTGTGTGCTTCCGGGTAGACCTGTATATGTGCGTGTGAGCACCCCCTACCCCTATTTGTTAGTGTGTTATGCGTCTGTGGGTCAGAGTGTCAGTGTGTGCTTCCACGAGTATCAGTGCATGTAGCGACTCTTCTGAACTTCTCTGAAAAAGGGCACGCTCAAGCATACTCGTGCCTCTTTTTTGGTAGCGGCGTTTTGCTAAACAAATATACAACCGCAGTCAATCGAACATGACCACCGTGCACCCTTGCTTGGGCCTAAAGCTCATGCGAAGAACTTCATTGTGCACATGTGCCACTTACTTGCGCCCCCAAGCGCATCCGAATGCTCACATTTGTCGACACTGATATGTGCGCTGGGTCTGAAGTTTACGGGGTCGTGTACGTGTTCATCGGTACCGTACTCCAGCATTTCTGGCATGCCTTTTCAGTGTACTTCTGTGTGCGTGCATGGGTATTGTGGATGCTCAGATGTCGTGTGTGTTTGCGTAGTCACCCTTTGTGTGCTTGTGTAAGGCTGTGTATATTGCGGGTTGTGTGATGTGCGTGTGTAGCTATCGAGTGCCCGTGTAAGGTCACCTACGAGAAACATTGTCATCGTGAAGGCTTCTCTCGATAGCTTCTGGTTTGATGCGCCTATTTATATTTCTAAATGTACTTTACTCATATACATATTTGAGTATGTGGCAATTTAGTCGCACTTGTATATGTTCAGTGGTCTAGTACTTAAGAAGCAGACTGTCCTAAGGAAAGTTTTAACTTGGGGTGGTGTGCAGTGGTAAGCCGAGACATGAGTGTACATAGTGCGATGTACCACCCACTGTTGCGTGTCGACTGAGGGATGACATTTTTTCTCTGGTGACGCAACCGCGGTGGAATTGCAGGCGAGCTCAATCCGGAACTGCACTACACACATGTCCATATTGTGTTTCAACTCAGCAAAGTAGAGACACTGTAGGACCGATGGTGGAGACACCCCGAAGTTGGCTAGAAAAGTAGTCCTTTTTTCTTTTTTAATGACCGAGAATTCATCAAATTCTTACATGTTGTTTAAATACAGTTTAATGGTAATCAACTGGAGGAATGGAAGGACGTCGAGCTGTTGCCTTATGAGTCCAAAACGCTTCAAACGGTATACATGGAGGGCAACCCTATTTCAAAGGTATGTACCTGTAAAACCACATTTATGCATACGTACCATTATTCATAGATACTTACACGGTCGTAAACATGCACGAGTACTTGCACGTTCATACATTTTCAGGTATACTTGACTCTAGTGGAGCAACTATGTTATGCAGTGTGATGCGGAAACTAGTGCATGCCTGTATATATATATAACACCCATTTTCAATTCAGGTGTTGGTGGTTCTGTTTGAAGTATTACTGAAAATTGAGGCCAAAATATACGATATCGTATCCGACCGATACTAAATAGTCAATTTATTGTCGGGATCTGACATGACAAAGGACAACGTAGGTGCCTCTGATACACACTTGTGCATGGCTTTAGCAATTCCTCGTTATTTTTGTTCATTTTGAAAACCATGCGTCAATGTATCAAGCTACACGTGGAATTGGCTCAATTCATGACCAAAATTCAGCAAAAAAAAATCAGCGTCTTTTTTAGGATCTGGAAACACCTTCCCTCCGCCTCCGTTGCGTACATACCACACTAACCTGTATTCAATCGATATCAAATCAGGATGTCAATTACAGGCGGAAGTTGATGCTAACTGTGCCATCCTTAAGGCAAATCGACGCGACCCTTTGCGCCTAATTAAATGCAAGAAGCGAATCGAGAATAAACTGCTAAGACGCTAGTGATTAGACAATAGAAGTGCATGCTTGGGTCTAAATCCGTTTGCTGCAATGTTTCGGTCGTCTGAGGCACGCAGTAGGGGTGCGCTCAATAATATACCGAACTGAATCTTGCACAAGTGGCTGCTCATGCCGTCTCTTGACCTGACCGTAGGAACTACTCAGTCGATGATAGTGCTCTGAGCTGCATAAAAGACTACTTCGTAGATTATTTTAACCCTTTTCTCATACCTGCAGGCTCGAACCTCATTAATAACAGCAACCAACCTTAGTGTACCATATACTTGACATCCCTAATCTCAAACCATGCTTGCCGCTGGCACACCAATTACGAGGCACGATTTCAGAGGATATTCATATCTGTCATTAGAAAACAGATCAGTCACTTTTAGTTTCTGCTCAATATGAAGTCGGCAACCGCAGCCTATATTCGCGAGAAGTCTTAATTGGAGGGCACCAAAGTTGAGACACGTTGCTCTATAATGAGATGGCTGGCGAAAACGCGGACCCACACCTAAATAACTAAATGTGTAGGTTTTTTGTAAGACCCTGTTTGGTATTCTCCTCAGTACACTGCCCTTGCAGAAAAGGACATCGGATATCGCCATAATGCTGTGGAATCGATGGACTTGCTGTGTAGTACACTTCGTAGTGCATATCCTTATCCCTACCCCTTCAAAGGAACGCAAAGTTTACTATATCAGTAGAGATATATCTGAAGGTAGCTCTCTGGATCACTTGACCCTGCCCCACCCCGGCCAATCGGAGACCGTAGAAATTATCTAATGCGGTTTTATTTAACCCAGACCACACCACCTGTCCGATAGTTGAGTAGTACATATTGTAACCCTAATAGTAGCGCGGTGTCCCACTATGAGGGAATCTACACAGGTGAAGTTAAATTAGTACAAATGCTTTATATTACTACTGCACAGCGCACTCCCGCTGTGGCATATTGGTGCCCGTGATAAGATGTTCGCCAAAGAATATTTATATGTGATACAAACGCGTTTTGAATGGATCTGTAATCAGTCACCTATTTTGGTCTCAACTTGATGATTTGGGAAGTATGCCTCATATGCGCACCACCGAGCTTTCGCAAAGTTGTTTTCTCCTTTTTTTTTTGCAGTTTTCGATAACATCTTGTTTATTGCATTCTAGAGTATATATATGCGGTTCCAAATGGAACTTTGAAACTTTATATTATTATTTTACTAATTTTGTCCTAATTATTTTAGAATGGATATGAAAAGAGATAGGGGATAACTTTTCCTTCACGTTGTTTCAGGATAACTCTGGTTTCTCCTGTTCGTAGAGAACGATTCCCCAAGATTTCTTTTCAGCCCTGTTCGTTCGCTGGAAGGAACTACCGATCTTGTTGAACCGAGCCTGAGTTCGAACACGAGTCGCTGAGAATGCCCCTTGATGACTCCCTATAGATTATGGGCAACCAATATAGAAACCTACTATCAACCATTACTGAATAATGCTTCCTAGCTCAAACTCGCCTTCTAAGCCTCCCAAGATCGTCGTTGGCGCCAACATTGATCACTGGTTATCTGGGACATGGCAGCCACATCTATCTCTATTATGGATCTTACTACGACCCTCTGTCACGCTGAACCCGACGCCCTCGCTACGGACCTAAATGAGTCATATTTAGACGTCATAGAACAACCAGTTCAGATTGAACTTCTGCCCGAAAGGCCACCATCGCCGAAAGCGACTACGTTCTCATGTTAGTACCGAGACCCATAATCTGATAGTGCATATAGAACCATGTATAGCATAATTTATTCACACCTCTTCTGAGGGTTTATATGTACAATGCTTACCATGTGCCTACACATGGCTAAGCTATGCTAATGAACTATGGAGGACACTTTTGACAAGGGACAGTTCTGAGTGACGTACTATTTTTGGTACCGAACTTTAGTTGCATTTGAAATATCAAAGTCTATATTGATTTTGATCTAACACCTCAATTTCAAGGACCCTGATAAATACCACGCTGTTTAGAACGTAATTATTGCCACCATATCGCTCTCTGCCTCAAGCTGGACCTTGCCATCAAGCAGTCTCGTTCGTGGACACTGCTCCAGCTTCTGAATTACTTCTTCAAGTACCAATCTTGCAACATCTACGACATCATCGACACTGCTTCTCTCCACCTAATGTCTCGTAAACAGGATCAATCGCTCTTGGCCTTGGTCACATCGCATTGAGGACATACTTCTCAGCGAAAAGGTCCAGGGTATCACGTTCTCTCCGAGCGTAGCGCAGAGTGTCATCATTGATGGTCTCTTCGAATCCGATAGAAAACGAAAAGTACACTACAACAGCAGCAGCACACCAGCAGTTCAACCCACCATGCACGAGATCGTCCGGTTGCCCGGCGTACCTAAGGCTTGTGGCAAATGAGGCCAGACTATTTCAAGTCCTCTGGATAAAATCGCAATGAACATGTAGACAATGTATGCAGTAAAAGAGCGGATAAAAAAACTTTGATTACTTGCTTTCTACCCTTTTTATTGCTCAAATACTTATACCAGCTGCCTATAGTACGTCCGCCAACCCCCACAATAATGAATCTTTTCTAATCGACAGTGGCGCTATAGTCAACTACATGCATCTCTCGGCTCGACCACTAATAACCAAGGTGGAAACCGACAACGTCCCCCTCAAACTATTGAAAATGACATGAAAATTATACATCCTTACCTATTTGGACCCTGACTTTTTCCAAGCTCTCATCGCGCGAATGATATACAAACCGCTGGATCCCCATACAAAACTCCGGGACGGAACTTCAGCGCATCTTCAGTGCATCTTGACTGACCTTACTGCTAAACTCTGCCTACCAAGAACTAATGGCACCTATTACGTCATCAAGCAAAAAGGATGCAGCGTGTAAGAACCTATCAAAGGAGAAACCCAGTATTTACGTTTATTGAAAAGGTAGGACACGGTGTATGATAAACTCAGGCCCCGTTCAGCAAGGCCGGTAGTTCCTTCCTGGAAACGAACAGGGCCAGAAAGAAACCCCTCGGGTAGAGTACTATGCAATATACGATTACTAATGTAATACAAGAATTACACTAACTTTGTGTTACTTATTTTGCTAAATGGGCATGTAGGGATAAGAAAAAAACTTTTCTTCGCGCTGCGCCTTCTAAGACTTTGAAGATTGTTAAATTGTCAGTTCTGCACCCCACATCAAATCTGTGCCACCTTTCCGTAATACATTTTTATCCTAATTACGAAATTTTGGTGACAGGACGATTTTACAGCAATTATGACACAAAGTATTTTTCAATGTGAATTTGATTCTTTTCTGTAATATTTGTGATGCACGTGATATGCGTTGTTTATCGGATACATTTTTTTACCTTTCTCCGACATATGGCATTGACTTCAATTCTGCTTATGGCTGATATATCGATCGTCATGTCGTGCTGTATTGGATGCGGAATTGGCAATATTTACTTCTATCGTGTATGAAAGTGTGAATAAAATCCTAATTACGAAACTTTGGTGAGACGACGATTCACAGCAATTTGATATGACAGCCATTACGAATTTTTGATTCGTACGTAATATGCGCCGTTTATCGAATACTTTCCCCTTTCCCCCGCATGTGATGTTTTAACTTCAATTATGCTTATGCCACATTTATCGATCGTCACAAAATCGTTAAATAGATAAAATATATTGTGTATGAAAGAGCGAAATCATATACGACATCCCACTAAACTCTACGTGGCCTACAGAGCCAAATAGAACGAGAATGATAATGTAGTCTAAAGATTCGTCATACTATCCTTTGTAAAATAGTTAAATCAGAAAAGATTGATAAAAAAATTGTTCTCGTATGTATCCAAGATGCGTTGCTGTAGATTTGATATAAAATTCCGCTTTAAACACTGTATCCTATGAGGCAAATGCATATATGCAATAGCTTCGTGTTTTTGGAAGCTGATCTCGGTGCTGCGCAACTGTGGCGCGGAGGAACAACCTCCTTACGATCTAATCAACATTGTCCATCAAACGTTTTAGGATCATACGGCGCTGAACGCAAAATATTACAGAATGTTTTACACGTTTTTTTGTTTGTTTTTTTTGTCAACATTTATTTAGAGGGTGTGTCATAATCTGAGGTCGAATTTACGATCCATAGTCACATATTGGATATATTATAAAGCTGTATTGTTCTGTGGGAGAATACGAATTTCATACAAAGCGTTAAAGGCTGCGAAGAGCATACCAAATGGCCGGTCTAATAGTTACCCTTATCGGGAAATTGGATCAATTTCGTTTATGATCTCATCTAGAATTGGGGCTACAGCAAGCCATTTGGTTAGGGATAATATTTTTTTCTTCAAAAAAGATAAGTTACAAAGTCTGTATGTTACAATGTATGAACATATGGTATGGCTCTCATAGCCGTTGTAGAGGTTCGGGCAAAATCGATGGGAAGAAGTGGTCAGTAAATTCCCGTTTGAAGCTTGGGCCAAGTGAGCCGAATATGGAGGATATGCGCTGGGTCAATTCGGGCCGGTGCTGACAAAACACTGGTACCATCGAATGTGCCGTGTATTCGCTTGCTGACCTACTAAGTAGCGTACCCACCTCTGGGGTACGGATCGGGTCTGCGCCATGTAGTGCCGTGGAATGGGTTAGTGCAGAGTACGAAATACCGAGTAGGACCAGGTTTTCCGTCATAATTCGGTCGAGGAGCGAGGATGGGGGTGAACCAATGCCGCACTAGACCACGGATGCATTCGGTATGTGCTGGTTGGCCTGGATCGGAAGTATCATAGGCGGGACCAACACGCGCGATGATTTGATTTGAACCAAAATTTGGAAGTAGTACTTCAACAGCGTGATTAGCCGGGGTATGGGGAACATCTGTTGATGTGTCAGAGACGGGTGAGGGTACGGTGGTTCTTCTGCATGCTGGAGAAAAGATCCAAGGTGTTCGTGGAGGGTCCACATACCGTGGAAGTCGTGGAAGTCGTGGTACTCCTGTAATTGCTGGTGGAGGTCAGGGCCAATGGGCGGCAGTTTCGGGCCTACCAGGATGCGTCGAATCAGTTGTTAGATGCAGGCAAAGTGGCTGGTGGTGAACTTGTGGCTACTGGGGCAGACAGGGCAGAGACAACCGTTGGTGCGGTAGTCGAGCAACGTGATCATGTACGTATTCGTTACAATCATAGCACAGAGCCGGATTGGTGTAGGCTCGAGGTAGAGGTTGAAGCTGTCGTGTCTGGCTTTGTCTCGGTTTGAGGTTGGCGGTTTACCCATAACCAGTTGGTAGTAGTATTGGCGCCGGGCCATTGCCGCGATCTCCTTGTTGGACCATCGTTTTGTTGAGTTCTTCCTGATGTCGTCGCAGCGTTGGCGGAGGGCTACATGGTCGGGTGTACGAAAGCAGGAGCGGAGCTTGGGAGCTATTAGACCTATTAGAAATATGAAACCATTGGCGGACAGCGAAGGTCTACCGAGATGTAGAATGGGAAGCGCACGAGATGTGATGATAGCCAGAAAGAGAGCATTGGAGATATTTCTAGGGGGAGCCCTAGTATGAAAACCAATGGCTCCAAAGGGAGAACGGGCTGCATGGCCAGCTCTGCTGAGATATGGTCAGGAATGATGGTACTTTGGGTATAGAGAATGGCGTGAGGGATGGGTGAGTATTGGGGTGTGGGGCGAGCACTTTTGTGATGTGTAGGTGTGTGATAATAGGTAGAATAAAGAGGGTAGACGTAATGTTAAGCTTTAGAGTGGTGGTGAGTGGAATAGAATGGAATGGAGTTGGTATATAGTATTGTGACAACCAGCAATTGTCTAGTACTAAATTTGTAAGTAAGTTGTTGGAGGGGATAAAAAGACTGGCGAGGCGGAGGAGGGTGGGGTGGATGCATAGTGAGTGGGATATGGTGGCTACGACGTCGAGTACCTTGATTCCGACTGCGGCGGGCTATACGCTCATGGAGGGTGAGAGTGTACCCAATTGCTGAGAATTCAGGTCTGTAGCCTGTCCGGGATCGATTAAAGCGAAAGCAGGGGTGGCTATGGAAGGTGGGGAGGATACAGAGTTCAAGAACTCGGCGGAAACCCCGTGTTAGCGAGATGGGACGAAATTCTGCTGGTGACTTTGGCTTCTTCACTTTCGGAATCGGGACTGTTAGGAGACATTTCCACGTGTTGGGGTATTCTCCAGTATGAACTATTTGTTTGAATAAGATACAGAGCATTTGGACAAAGGGCGGGTCGGGGTTCAGTTTTCCGCGAAGGCTGTAATATTTGTGATCCAATGGGTGGGTCTCTAGGCATGCTTTAAGGAAGTCCATATAAATGCTATCGGGGCCTGCACCCTTTCGAGCTGGGTAGTTGGTAATGACGTGGACTAAACGTCCTGGATTGATGTGTTGTCAACCGTAGGGGTTGTTGAGGGGTTGTCGTCTGTTGCAGCTACCGAGGGAGCAAATAGATTCTGAAGATGATAGGAAATTGAGAGCGTTGTATTTAGATCTGGAAGTGCAGCACCAGTTGGGCCCCGGGTTAAAGTATTAGGGTGGGAAGAGGACTTCTTGAAACGGCTATATGTAGGCGGATAGGGGTTTTCCGGCTGTGGCACGGTGCGGTGAGAGGGATGGCAGTGTTGAGACAGGTGAGGCTGTTGGAGCGTAGGAATGCAGAATTCCTGCTTGCAGGCGGCACAGTCTGTCCACTATTTTGTGGAAGGTTACGGATGGGTTATTGGCAGCGAGCAGAGAGGGCCAAACCTTAGCTTGTTGGCGGACCAGTTGTAAGACATGTTTCCTGTTGGATTCTGATTCCCAGAATTTGTAATCTATTCTGGATTTATTGAATCCCTGTGAAGGAGTACCGTCTTTGTTTCGCGTGAGGGGGGCCTGGGTGTGGTCTCGGAGCACACGGAGAAGGGGGGGACTAAGGGGGTACCTCAGTGAGATGAAGTGTCGGTGATCGGACAAGATGGTGGAGGGCATGGTGTTATAATTTACATCGACTTGTCGACAGTCGGTAAAAAAAATGGTCTTCAGTATTAAGAGACCTATTAGCACAGTTGGCATGGAAGAGGTGCATGGTTCTCAATCAGTGTCTGACGTTCTAGGCTCGTGACCGGGGATTGGGAGTTGAAGCCGTGCAGTGTGTGGGGATGGTAATGTTCACAATAATGTTAGCTTGCGAGTTATTTATCATGATTAGGGTGTTCATGACTTCATGTGTGGGGGATCGGGGTGGGAGATATACTCCCACTATGGTGATATGGAATAGTTTGACTATCATAAGGAAGTGGTAATGAAGTTGAACCTCGGAGAAGTTGGAACGGGGGTGGCGGGAGAGGATCATAACACCACCACTATTCGGGTGTATTACCAGCGGTGGAGTTTGTCCAATGATGTTTGCAATCAATGTTTGATCAAAATAAAGTTGGAGTGACTTCATTGCGAGTGAGACGACGGCTTCAACGTTGAGATCGGTTATACAAACGTACTTATGTGTAAACCTTGATTATCATTAATCATGGTGAGGTAATTGGAGTGTGATCGTTTACCGGGGGTCTGGGCTTAGGGTTTTGTAAACTTTCCTTGCGAGTCTGTTGTATTGTAGAGTGATAAGGATTGCTCTTTAGTGCTTACGTGATACTTTCGGCGGTTGTAGATTTTTGAGCACTGGTTGTAGTGTGCGGGGTCGACTCTGTGGGGCTTGGAGTGGTTGGCTCTGTCTCTATTTCTACTTTGGAGGACTCTTGTGGGCCAGGGTTAATCCCATTGGGGAGGGGGGGGGGGGGGGGGAGGTGGGGGGTAAGTCAATCGAAGGCTAGCTGTTTGCTACGGATCAGTGTGAGACCTTTAGAGTGAGCGTTATTGTTTCGCTGCCAACGGAGGGTTTAGACAGCCGCATGAGGTACCAGCCAAGCATCGGATTCACGAACGATTACTTCAATGGTGGGGTATCGGAACGTTGTAGAGTTCGGAGATGTTTTGTAGGCTACGCTTGATTGTAGAAATGGGCTTATCAATTGGCGATGGCTTGAAATAGAGTGCTACTGTGGCGGTATTGGAGGCATTCATACGTTGGAGACGGATTTAGGTGGGGAATTGGGCATAGAGTTGACGAGGACGTTGTTTGTGTCCGGAGTGAGCTTCAGGGGAGCACGTCGGGCTTCTTGAGAGCGAACTATGTTTCGAAACGAGATTGGATGAGACGTCGGTGGAGGTGGTTGGGGAGCGGGTGATGATGCATAGTTTGTTAAAAAGTATTTGAGGTCGATGAATTTTTTCTTCTATCTCTGGTATTTATGTCATTTCAGGGGGGAACATTGTTGTGATTTTTGTTAGACTTTAGAGGATTTCAGGTATGTACGTATTTGTGTTTGGTGGATTGGGATCAGGCTCGTGGCCAGGGGTTGGGATCATGATTATTGAGAACACGCTAGTGATTAGAACAAAGTTGTAAACGATGTGAACTTCATGAACAACAAAAATATATGGACAATAAAAATATATGCATACATTATTTTGGAACAGGGAATAGATCCAGATTTGTTTTTTTTACAGAATCGTGTGTCCCAGAATGAATCACCCAGTGATTTAATCAGGGACTCACTGACGGTGTAAAGAAATATATGTCCTACTTCACGTACTTTTGTCGTACATCTCGAAACTTGTACTATAAAAGGACGAAAGACAGGGCACTATCTCTCATCCTTTTTTCCTCCTATTAACGGTAGAAGTTTTCGTTATCTAATAAACTTACTATTCACAACCATTGTCATGGACCAAGGAGACGGACATTAACAGGCACCAGACGCGAATGCCACTTGCCCACTCCCCGACCTCAGAGTAACTGCCGGGACAATTCGGCTGGAGACCGCACAGCGTGGCTACGCAGTGCCTGGAACTGGCCGCAACTCTCTTTTTGGACTCCGGCTTGAGATAACCGGAGTCTTCACATTTGAACATATCAACAATCTGTAACAGTGCTCCGCCGTAGCGAACGGAGGTAGGAGAACAGGAGTTCCCCTGGACACATGCACAACAGTCTGGTGTCAAGACAGTGTATCGTATCTCAGAGGACCCCGTTGTTACTCCCCCTTGGTATAAGGGCCAGAGGGCCGAGGTGCGGGAAGAGGCTGACAATATCTTAAATTGGGCCAATTATTTGGCCCATGTAATCAAGCGAATCCATCTCGGTGGTCTATCTCCAGAACACCGGGAAAAAGCTTATCTTGGGCTCATATTAGATGTGATTAAGGACCTAGGCCAAGTAGTGGAACCTCAACAGCTAAGAGTGGTAGAGAATAAAGCCTTCGCAGCGTTCGGAAAGCAGTAGGTAAAGCCAACTCATCACAACTCATACAGACATTCAAAAAATCTTGCGGCAGAACAAGAAGGAGCAGTTTGAGATCGAACTCTATAAATTCAAATACCGTAAGAAAGAGGACGACGAAACTGACAAGTAAGAAGGCGGGGTAAGCTCCGCTCTATCAACGTATTTGAAGCTATATGGCAAAAATGGAGGGAGCACGGCGCGACCAAGGAGGTATTCTGGGCGATCCAGTACGGCCAGTATGGGTCCGAAAGGTCCTCCATCACCATCACAGAAGAACGGGTGGATAACTATTCTAGAAGTCACGGATCCGATGATCATCGCGGACCTATCGCAGCTGGAGGGAGCAGGGGCTATCCGACGCTACCTGGGTTCGGTGGCATACCTAGTGCACTCCACATTCATGATACTCAAAGCAGATGGGATCTGATCTCGTCTCCTACTCAATCCAGCAAAGATCGACGACCGTGCCGAGGAGAAATCGTTCCGGACGGAAGGTCTAGAGAGACTAGTTCAGCTTGCTCGCCCGGGGGATGTAGCTATGTTCGCGTGCATTCGCGACGGATTCTAAGCAATACCTGTGGCATAGCCCCACCTATGGCAATTTCGAGACCACATGGGGCAACTGTGGCGCTTTCTCCTCCTTCCGATGGGTGTCTCCTTTTCCCCAGCACACTTCAATCAACTGATGGATGTTGTTCGCAGAGTTCTCCGCGACAGGGGATTCGGATATTATTATATGCAGACGATATGCTTCTCCTGGGCTGATCCAGGAAACAAATCATTAAACACCATCAACAAATAATCGACCTCTTCAAATCACTACGGCTGGAGTTCGCAAAAGGAAAGGATATTGGACACATCCCGTGACGAATCTTCAGCACCTCGGTCGGCGTAGTCTTAATCTCCATATAAAAAATAACAATGACCTGAAGCATCAACGAAAAATCAAAACTAAACTCTGGTAATCGATTTTTTAAAATCCCTCCTGTGGGTGGGCTACTTCATTCTAGGCTTACGTCCCTGTGTCGTGATTTATAGCAGACGACTATGTGGAGCCGCTCCTCCACTCTCAAATTCGGTTGTCAGGAGCAGCATTCAAAAAATCGAACGCATTCCAAAAATCGAAAGCATCCAAATGCTCATCGAGATCGTCCAAACTCGAGTATTATGGCTCCCAGATCACAAGGGGGTTGACCTTCAACCAGAAGACATAGACATTTACGGGGACATGGGTACCAACGGAACAGCACTCGCCAATAGCAGTACTCAAACTGAGAGCACTAATGCTGGCGTTCGAGTACTTTGACAAGCACAACGCCATTGTCAAGATCCTGTTTCTCTGGCTGACGGACTGCACGACTGCGCTTCACGCTCTTCGGAAACGCAGGAGCTAGTCACGATTGATGAACGCACATCTACGGCGCCTGGTCTGGTATTGTCACCAAGAACAGGTACTATGGTTTGTAGCCCTGGGCTACATGCCAAATCAAACCTCACAGCAGATATGCTTTCGCAAGGAGGAAAACTACTGTAGTATGATTGGATAGTGATGTCCGAGGTCATTCTGCAACTATTTCGCAAATGGCATATAATACAGAACCCATCCGATCGAGCATATCCGGACAGCTAGTACTTGGGGAAGGCACATCAAACACACGTCGGCTTTGCCAACGCCGATCACTCCAATTGGGATCAAACCCTCGAGCTCCTAGTGTAAAAGCCGGGCCTCCACATTAGAATCTTGTAATATAAACGTATTCTTAATAGTACGTAAAACGTGCTCTTAAAAGTACGTAAACTCTTAAATAGGTTTTAACAGTTTTTATTAATTAAATACCTTTTCCATTTTACATATCAGATATTTGGACAAGGCCATTAAAGGCCGCAGTAAAATACCAAATATAAGATTTGGTCTAGTTCTATTAACAGAACTATATTAACCTTCCAAATCTATTTATACCTGAATACTTCGGTAGCGAGATGGCTCAACCGAACATAGGTTTCTAAGGACTATTAGTGTTGCTTAGTTTATCCTCCGTTCAGCCAACCAGATGTGACAGTCTGATGAAGGCTAAGTCGGCAATTCTTGATAAGTGGCAAGTTATTGGTTAATGCAATAACTATGGACATCAAGAGTATATATTTCTTCTTCTTCTAAAGATATAATTTTATGAGTCTCTCGGATTCGCCCCAACGAAACATACCATAGTTTCTATTAGAGCGACAACGAAACATTAAATAGTTTCTATTAGAGCGACAACGAAACATTAAATAGAATCCCTTCGGCGAAAACAGTACTGAGAGGGTTATATATAGGCAATGTCTCAGCCTCACAATCCCTCAAGAGTATTGCTGTTTTCACGAGGCATACCTAACTTTACTAAAAGGCTCATTTCGTTTATTTACTTCGAATTTAATTATACTTAGATTTAACCTAAGCGTTTAATTACTCTAAGGCGTTAATATCGCCCTGATAGACCGAATATCACACTAGCGTCACCGGAAACCATGCTAGATCAGATACTCCAAGAGCTGGACCGTCGATTACGGATTGCAACGGACAGTCGTCATCATACCATTATGGAGAAAAGCCTTATGGTGGCCGCACAAAGTCAGACACGGCCTAGCCCTTACAAAACTCGACGAAGGGGCAGTATACAGACAGCATTGGTCGGGGTTAAGAGATCTCCATACCCCCCCGACACGTCTTTATGACCCTCGAGCTCCTAGCGCATCCAGTGGCCATGCTAGATCAGATACTCCAAGAGCTTAGCCGTCGATTACAACGGACAGTCATCATCATACCAATATGGAGAAAAGCCATATAGTGGCCGCACATTGTCAGACACGGCCTAGCCCTCACAAAACTCGACGAAGGGGCAGCACACTACCCAAACAGCATTGCTCAGGTTTTAGAGATCTCCTTACCACCGACAAGTCTTTATGCCGAAGTATTATATCAGCTGCTCGGCAGCAAACCCATAAGGAGCTAAGGGCGGAACTCGACTACAATACCGTGGTTCTGCAACTGAGCAACGGGGGACTAGCCGAAGTGACACAGTGAAACTTTTAAGTCGCTATGAAGTATTTGAGCAAATACGCTGTTGAGAATAGCATCAACACTGCAGTTCCCCATCGAGAACAGATGGTAGTGTTTCTGGCCCATTGCTTCGTCGATAACGCGCATCCCAACAAGATGGAAGACGCTTGTAAACAATCAATTCAAGGGTATATCAGTCTGTTATAATGCCAGTCCGACGAGGCTCAAAATTGATGCATCGTGGATAGTTCATATATTGGACGCTTCAGTTCTGGCTAATCGGCTTCAGGAAATACACAAACCTTGTAGGTTGGCCTACTTATACAGCAATGAAAAGCGCAAATCGATAGAGCCAGGTCTAATAGGTAGACGCATGCCCGCACAGTTATTAGCACAGACGCACCCATTTCACAATCATCACATCATACCTCACTTCGCAGCGACGTCATTCGATGGTGAATTGGGGAGCTTCTATGACTTTTATGGACGCTAGGTGGTAGCGAGCAATGTGTATGATTTGATCATATACCCGGTAAAGCTCGATCAGACAATATACAGTTGTAGACGTCTGTATTGTTCTGCTTGAACACTGACTACCCAGTCAATAAAACAAATTGCACCGAAATTCTTCGCGTCCCTACAAAAGCTAAAGTCAATTCCAACCCTGAATATGTAGACGTTATGATGTCCTTTGGCACTTTCCTTTCATCCCGCGTCGAAGGCAACAATGTCCACAAGAAAAACTTAATACTTGGTGAGCGAATATTTATACAATGGAGGAATGAACCCCACATTTAAAAGCTCAAGTGTATGTTGCACTAGACGAGCATAACTTTAGTCCAAAGATGAGCGGCCCCCTGAGGCATCCAGGTTCACGAAGCAAGGTAACACTCTTATCACAGGTGCGCATCGGCTGATCAAAGCTACAACAATTGAGCTAGGCACAGTACGCAACAGAAAGAACAACAAGAAATGATGTATGTGTGAGTGTATTTCGCGATTTGCAGAGTATATGAATACATTAATTTCATATTCATAAAAGTGTGCACACAAGTCATATAAAAGGTGTCTTTGGTGCCTGTACGCTTTTCACCACTGACACAAACGATTCTAGAACGAGCTTCTTCTCATACAGAAGCATCGTTAAGTAAGTACTGCTGCCTTCGAATATAATAGATTTGACGGAAAAAGGGAGCTGATTAAGTCTGTGCATAGACATGTGGGACAAGCGCATCCGACTTCGAAAAGATTGTGTTCGATATTGAGTTTGAAACTTAAATTGCAATCGAACATCCACCAAAACTATCATCTGAGACTCAGACTGAACATCCAAGTCTCTTCATAGAGCATGAAGGGTGTTTAAACGGAGATAGTCCCCAAGGTTACTATCAGGCGTAGCCTCAAATATTCACCTCTACGTATCGTCTACAAATTTACTGATTATTCATATTATGCAGCTCCTGTCCTCAACGCATGTGATACAGGGGATCCACCTGGACTACATCATAATACCTACATTTTATATTTACCAAAAGCGAACATGTAAGAGTCATAAGCAAAAGATGTCTTTAGCACCTGCGCGAATAAGGAAAAGAATTCGTATTATGCAGCACCTGTCCTCAACGCAATGTGACATCACAGGGGATCCACACAAACTGTATCATAATACGTACATTTCATATTTACCAAAAGCGAACATATAAGAGTCATAAGCAAAAGATGTCTTTAGCATCTGCGCGAATAAGGAAACGAATTCGTATTATGCAGCACCTGTCCTCAACGCAATGTGACATCACAGGGGACCCACACGAACTGTATCATAATACGTACATTTCATATTTACCAAAAGCAACAATGCAAGAGTCATAAGCAAATGGGGTCACTAGTATATGCACGAAAGGAAAAGAAAAACATGAGTATTGAGACACTTGAAGGGAGCATATCGTTTGCTGTGAGTCTTTTCGACTAAAGAATAAGCGTTTCTATTTGTGTATATCTAGTAAACTTATATGTACATTTGATCCCGTTCAAACTATGCATAAAGGCCCATATTCCACGTACCTTATCATTTTCAAAATGCTTCATACTTGCAGCTGCACATCAAGCATCGCACGGGTCAACTCAGTGCAATACAATATTTCACACTTTGTATACCAGCCCATTCAAGTCGAATTATTTCCGGACTCTGTCATTGTCCCGACTCGGTGTTAGCACAGAATCCAATTCAAACCTCCCTGCGTTAACCGGTATGTGGTCAAAATACATGTTTTTAGTTTTACCAATAGCACATTCAAAATGTGTTTTTAGGCGATGCTTTAAAGTCTTCATGTAAATAAATACAAGGTTGGCTTATTCTGTTTGGCATATACAAGGGGGGAATGGCTGGTAAGCGAGTGAACTTGTTGTTGCTTTCGAAAGCAATTGCTAGACTGTCGAACATGGTCGTCATAAATACCGAGATTTTTCACGTTTCTTCATACTTATTCAATGGACAAGTAAGAAATGGGAGAGTTTTCCTTTGCGTAAATAAAGATTGTTTCAATTTTGAATGAATTTTGAATGAATTTTCACGCGATTTCCTGCGTACTTTGCACTGAGTAAATGTTACATCTGTTGGAAATATAATCAGCCTTGGTATATAGCTCTGAACGCTTGCATGGGCACCATCCACTGCGTTGTATTTAATACCACTCAGTAATTGGGCCTAAAACTAGCAGTATAGATTTAAACAATCATCGACACACGTTACAACAAATGGCTTATTGAGACTCTTATCGAGACGGGTAAGATTTCGTTCTAAATCAGTGCATCTGAGGTATTCACGATCGTATTGTATGCAACATTGACTCTGCCTTCAACATGATAGCATTTCTTAATCACAACTTCAAAATCTGTATTCGTTTACATAGTTATTACGCAAATATTCAGAAACATTAGACTCTGCTGAAGTTTTGTATACTAGCAAAACACTTGTACTGGTTTGTCACAAACAGTAGGCGGAATTTTTAGTTTGTGTCCCGTATATCTAAAATAGATGGATATTCACAAGGATGAACGATTCATATCGTCATAGTATGGTTTACACGTGTCGGATCGCAAGAAATTGCTAAAAAGAAGTTTAATAGATTAAAATTCAATCGATCTGAGCATACCAAAACTTTGTTAGCTGAATGGTCGCTGTGAAAATCAGATTTCAAACGGTAGAACGTTCCTTAATATTCGGGGTACTAAGACGACCGATTCATATGAAAAGCAGCTTAAAAATAAGGGGCACAGGGGCTAAAAATAAGCGTATGATTTATGGGTCCTGAATTTTTATTCTTTAGATATCAAAACTCACAGATTTACAACTATTGATATCTTAGCATATCATGCGGACTGTGGCGGTTCAATTCAATTGAATTTATTAACATAACCCATATATACACTCGAGCGCGTCGCATAGATCAACCAGCTTTCCAGTATCACAATCATGGCTTTTTTTGGTCGCATATGTCTAGCCCGCCAGAAATGAGGTGCCCAGGCATACGGACTACAATTATTACAAGACTGTGCTAAAAATATACCATAGGCCTTTGGTAGTCAAAATAGCATGGTATATTGTGGATTTGGTGTTTCTACTACTGTATTGTATAAAATAATCAAGTAAGATTTTTCAGCATTGAGGCTGTTGCCAGGGTCCTAACCAATACACGATGCGAAACACTGGTAGTGCAAAATCATGCTTAATTCCCATTTTATAATCACTTTCACCGGTGCACAAAAACTCACAATAGTTGCCTGATCACAGAAATATACAATTCTGACTCAAATAGCAAACATTCATCGGAGTGCTGATAAGTTCATACTCCATACGACGGCGGTCACGTTAGACTCTTACTGCAAGATTGGCCAGATTCCATACACGGAAGCCTGATACCTCATGACTGTCCATCTGTATAGACCAATGCTCTTTTAAGGTATCCGAGGGAGGTCGTAATATAAAGTTATCTCAAGCCTGGAGTAGTTCCCAGACTGGTGGCTCGCGACCACCGATCGGCTGATCACCGGTGCTCCCACGTCTGACAGGTTTCTTCATACTGAGCCTTTTTCTATAGTGTGTTTTTATTATCAACTACATCATACAATTTAAAGATATATTGCCTATATTTTCGTCATTGTACGGAAAATAGTCGATGCATGTGTGTTTAACAACATAAGTTTTTGAGAACATATAGGCATCAATTTCAAAACATATTAATAGCTCATAATTTGTCGTATTTACGTACTGCTACTATTTCGGATTTTAGTTACTTCTTATCCGTGAACAATGTCCGTGGAGGAGTACAAAACATACACCACATACTGTATGAGCAAAATTGCGTTCCATCTTCACTTCGGATAGTCTCAAATATCAATAACCTGTATATGAAAAAAATCACCACCATCACTCGCGAAATACATGATTTTATTTTGAAAATACTTGCGTCGCCTTATGTCAGCCATGTACTTCTTCCTGCATTCCTTTTAGCCGTATGTCACTAACCCTGCTTGAAATGTGACGCTATGGCTTGCTGGCCATGAATTTGAGATATCTCATGTCGATTTACCGTATCTTAGATATCTAAAAGTTTTACTTAACGTTTTTTACCTTGGACAACGGAAAGCTGTATTTCATATGTATATTAACCATCAACTAGTCTCCTACGCAGCTTGGCATTGTTCTACTGCGTTAGCTTTCGTTCAATATCACGCCATTCCCATCCTTTTGCGAACAGCAGGATGTTTGCTACTAAGTAAAAAGGCCCTACAACTACTTGTATTAAGCTGAATGTAAACCTAATACTCGCGATTATACAAGAACTTCACTACAAATCTGACGAATTAAACGTCTTTGAGCTTGATGCGCGTGATCCGAGACTCTTGAGTCTCAGGGTGATAGACACAATAAGCATTTGAATGCCTTCGATGTTGTTCTCGCGCTATGTCTGTTTTAGGGCCAACCATTTTGTCAATCGATTGTAAATGAGCATGTGAAAAAGAGCATCTAAAAAAACGGGAATGTGTCAGCCATTCCATTTAGGAAGGACTCTCCATCGCTGCGTCGTAACCACCATATGAACTGTTATATTAGAAGACGCATGATAATTTTGAATTTACGAGTCGTATTCATCATTCAGATCTGCAATCAAGCTTACTGAGGTATTGATACTGCATCAATGCCCATGACCAGTCATTCTATAATCCTGCACGTCCTGGCGTTGTAGTCAGCCGGTGGTGACACACCAACACATAAATAAATACTATCAGTAGGAAATAAGAGCAAATCATACATATTGTGACGTATTCGGACATCTCCAGCTCTACGTCACACATGCTCATCTCACACTACGTACACAACTGCGACTCCTCACAAATACCCAAAAGCCGCTGCGGCGTACAGGTACACTTACCCGTCACCTCAATAGAAACCGCGATCGTTTGCACAGGCTTCTAGAATTTATTTAGCTGAGCAGGCTCCTACTGCCGAGACGTGTGACAAGTGGGGCTACAAAGTTCAAACCACTTCCCCACAAACCTACAGCACCATGCACTCTGAAGCGAGGGCATGGGGCTTAAAAACCGCATTTGTCAAGCCGTCGATATCCTCAATTCGGCTAGCAGTACAATCCTAGAAGTAGGTTCTAAAGCTGGCAGTATAATCCTAGAAGTAGGTTCTAGAGCTGTCGTCGGTGGTTGTAATCCCTCGACAAGCTTATTATTTTTATGAGCTACATCCGTCCGGCCTGCTTCGCTGTTTAAATCACCTCAGTTGTTTTGTGGCGCAAAAGAATCGAGGATACACCCCAATATTCAGAATAAGTACATCTGCCTGTGTTTCTACATAGTTTGCTAGCGCCATGCTGGACAAATACAATTCCTGCAGAAGGCGAACACGGCAACACTCAATGAACAAGCTACCACGCGACACAGACCAACATCTGAGTTTGACGAATGTAGTCACTTCTGCGAGGAAGTAACTCATCAGAAGACATTCACCAAGCACACTACATACGGCTAGGTAGGATTACAATCGGGTATACCGTGTTATCACGATACGCACTATTTTCAGAGAACTATACTCAAGGCTCCGAAGGCCAATGAATGTGATACGATTTCGCTAAGATGGGCTTGGTTTTAATTTTAAAACACATCCGTCAAGCCGCCGAACATTGTTTGTTGTGATACAATCGCCGACGACCAGGCGGGGTATGTGAGCAGATTCCTCGTGCCGACAAAACACAGACCTGTGACGACGGGAGAGCAAATGGGTGGACTAGTGAGGTACCTTCTCATTGGTTTGATATGCTACATCCACACTTGCGTATACTGGTAAATGAAGTGGACTGCTACGTGAATAGTATAGTATGCCGGTAATGTCGGCGTTCCTACTCACAGATACTAAATGGGGCGGAGTGCTACGTGAATAGTATGGTATGCCGGTAATGTCGGTGTTCCTACTCACAGATACTAAATGGGGCGGAGTGCTACGTGAATAGTATGGTATGCCGGTATTGTTGGTGCTCCTACTCATACCAGCGATGATGCAGTCAACGTAGTAAACGTACGGGCTTACAAACTGACACAAGCGTAGTGTCACTCGATAAGTCTTCCCTATTCGATCTAACCTTCTGTTTATCGAGTAGTAAACATCCATAACAATATATACAAACATAGGTGTCGTAAATGCAAGCACACATACCAGCGATAGTACCGCCAATGTATGGCCCTAGAATTGGGACCCAGGCGTAGTGCCACTCTGACGGTCCCTTATTTGGAATGGGCGCGATAAAGTGGAAGAAGCGCGGCGCAAGATCTCTGGCAGCGTTCGCGGCGAATCCGCTAGTAGGTATGTGACGGAGTATGAAGTTCAGTTGATCGCTTCATACATACATACATACATACGTACGTACATACATACATATGAGTATATGACGGTGTAAGTGTGAATGTATGCGTGCTGACAGGGCCGTTCGAGTCCCTTAGGCTCGCCCTAAACCTTTCGCCAGACGACACACACTCTAAATAACACCGATGTGACACATTCCATAAACTACACTAACAGGACACAGTAAGCATGGGTCGGCTATTCACTGTACTCGCTACTTTTTACAACATAGATGTCGCTCACGCAAACGGCAAAGAATATCGCTACAGCAGACTGTGGATTGTCCCGAACTTTCCATCAAAGGCACCACTGTGACACCTGCAAGTCTCTGATAGGACACCAAAGAGACACGGGCAAGGTGCTACGAAGACTATCTACACTGGTCTCACATAGCCGAGCACACATACAGTCATCAGTACGTCGATCGTAGAAAGTACAGGTTGTCGCTAGAGGAATAGTGACACCTGCAGTACACTTAGACAACCCACCCATTGTCACATTTGATAGGCATGACATGACATCATTTAGTACACTTAGACAACTCAACCATTGACACATTTGATAGGCGTGACATGACATCATTGTGACACCTGCATGCCATATCATGAAACCACTGTTGCACTATAGAGTTACTTACGTTGGCCCAACATAGCCAAGTACGCAGCCCGTCACTAGTGCACCAACCATAAACGGACTGGTCTGGTTCACAAAGGCGGTCATGCCATCCTCGTTGGGCATCAAGTATCCGTTCTCTAAGAGTAGAAGAACGCAGTGAAGCGATTGGTTGGTATTGAGGTGTTTAAAGAGATGTAATTGGTTGGTTATGAGTTGTTTAATGAAATGCAATTGGTTGGTATTGAGCTGTTTAAAGAGATGTATTTGGTTAGTATTGAGCTATTTAAAGAGATGCAATAGGTTGGTATTGAGCTATTGTAAGAAATGCATTTGGTTCGTATTAAGTTGTTTAAAGAGATATGATCGCGCCAAACCACTACCCCCTTTTGTAGATTTTTTTTTGCCTGATGACATTCACATCAAACACACACTTTTTGTTGACCAACGCTGGTGTGACTGTGCCCAATTCAGTTCGAGGAATAGTGTGAATATCCTCCAATCGAAATACTGATATATAGTCAGTCTCTTTTGCGAACTTACCACTGTACGTGGTCAAATCACAAGTCATAGCGCACAAAACAAAATACTTGTTTTCTTCAACAGTCTCCTTGATTCTGAAAAAGGCACTAACAACATTTTTTTAATCAAAGAGACTATTGAAGAAAACAAATATTTTGTTTTGTACGCTATGACCTGTGATTTGACCACGTTAAGTCGCTCGTTTCCACTGATATATATATACTTTTTAAAACAAAAACGAAAGAGAGAGAGAGAGGGAGAGAGGGGGGATCTCAAAGCAAGACAGTGAATATTTTTGTATTGAACGAAAATGCAGTTGATTGGTATTGAGTAGTCTAAAGAGGTGCAATTGGTTAATATTAATTTGTATACAAGAGATGCAATTGGTTGGTATTGAGCTGTTTTGAGAGATGCAATTGGTTGACATTGAGTTGTTGAAAGAGATGCAATTGGTTGGTATTGAATTGTTTAGAGAGATGCAATTGGTTGGTATAGAGTTGTTTTAAGTGATGCAGCTGGTTGGTATTGAGTTGTTTAGAGAGTTGCAGTTGGTTGGTATTGAGTTGTTTAGAGAGATACAATTGGTTGATATTGTGTTGTTTCGTATTCATGCCAGCGACGTCGAATTATACAGAGACATGTGAGAGGTGTCTGGAGGAGCGGCTGAGTGGTAGTTGCGGTCTGCTCATGCCCCTGACTAGAGGAGCAGAACGTAGACTAGAACGGTTAGTGTACTTGTATAGCGTTGT
>NW_014039813.1:44440-45843 GCF_001186125.1 Sphaeroforma arctica JP610 | reverse complement strand
ATATATTAATAAGTACAGTATACCAGGCACGGTCGATTACGCCACCATTCGGATTGTGGAAACCAACTGAGGATAAACCAAATATTAATATTCAAGCACTGTTTCGTCGAGAGCTTTTGAAGATGGATGACGCAGATGCACTGCAAACCATGTCCAATTACAACTACGATTTAGAATCCATGCTGGTATTCAGGTTCGTATGTTCGTATATCAGAATTGGTGTCCAAGCTGGTGTTGACAATAGGATCTAGACCTTATTCGGGATATGAATTGATGTTGGTATTTTAGATTCATACCATATGTCAATTATAGATCTAGCTTGGTGCTCTGGTCAGCTCCATACTTGGATAGGTCCTGAATCGATGTGGACTGTTTTGAGTGTCGCATGAGATGCATGTCAGATTTCAGTATATATACGAACTTGTATGTGTACACCTCATCAATAGTACTGTTGTTTGTACGCGTACGCTACACCACTATAGAGATGGACCTTACTTTGGTTGTTAAGCCGCACAGTTGATTTGACTTTGACTACGTCTACCTGTCTGTGCAGATTTGTCCAGGGTAAATTGTTTCGTGTTCCTGATGCCGATCACGGAATATTCTTCAGCGGGGAGTGCTGTATATTCCTATGCATTTATTGGAAGGAAGAGGAATTAAGTAAGTCTGACTGATATGTTGTATGGTTTGTTATATTGTTACATATGGGCAGGAACAAGATTCGAATAAGTGTTTGTCCAGTCATAGATAATTTTCCTCGTATATCTATTGGAAGGGAGACGTTTCGTTATAATCTGTTAAGGGTTCTCTATACCTCTTAGCTTTCATGGGAAAGATTCTGACTTTCACTTCAGCATAGTTGAGTGCTGTTAGGGCCCATACATTCGTTGTAAGGCCGTGGATTGCGTAGATTGTAAACTATTGAATGCTGTAAATAACTATGAACTGATTGGGAAAGGAAAAATCACAGTACTTCAAGTTGAACATATTTTTGATGTTGCATGTGAAAAGTTTAATTGGAATTGGAGCAGAAAATACAATCAATCAATTAAGGACATACGAACAATGCTGTGACTGGTTACAATTTCATCAGGAATAAATCAACAACAAGTTAGTAAATTTACTGGTAAAATAGATGACCATGATATGTTTCTGGGAGCTTATTTGATTAAGCTGGCTTTAAAAATGATTGTGAGCTGTGATTTTTGGATTGGCTATAGTTTGGGTACGATTGAAGAGAGTCAATGAATCCGAATCCTGCTCAGAAATACGTGAATGTTACTGCATGCAGATCTCCCGAGAAACCAACGACAGTTACACGCTTTAAAGTAGGCAAAACTTACTGATAGATCTACACTTGCTTACGTACCATTGTTTACACAGGTACATACGTTAGATATATA
>NW_014039813.1:31383-44242 GCF_001186125.1 Sphaeroforma arctica JP610 | reverse complement strand
GTATATAGATGTATATAGATGTATATATATTTCTTTGAAATATGGATTTTCACGCCTATCACTGAATATCAGATAATGCCAAATACGAACAAGATAGCGAGAGTGAAGATGAAGAAGCCGAAGATGAATTTGAGGCCATCCTTTACTTCTGGACCGGTAGAGATGCACCGTCCAATTTGTGGCCCAGATTTACACTTCAGCACGCCCCGCAACTGATGGATCTGGTTAAGAAGAAGTACCAGGTATATACACATATGCAGTGTATTTTGTGTAGAGATTGGTAGATGAAGTCGGAACTATTACTTCTTATGTCTTATGTATTCGAGTGGGTGAATACACGATGCACCGCGCAATTTATATTCCAGATTTACACAGCTACACTAACGCTCATGGACTTGGTCAGGAAGGAATGTAAATTATCTAAATGCAATGCACGATAGTGTTTTTCATCTGGTAAGAAAATTTAACGATCAAGCCGAAACATTTGCCTTACACAATTATTCATTCGAGAAGGCGGATAGATGTACGAGAAGATCTAGATAGAAGAAGGTTCTATGGTATGCACTGTGTAGCACATACACTGATAATCGACTGTTTCCTATACAATCGTTTCTCTGCAGTGTGATCTCGAGATCCGCAGGATGTTTCAACAACGGGAAACAGAGAGATTTCTTTCGCATTTCCGGCGGAAAAGCATTATATATCGAGGCCCGTACAGCCCAGGATGCGAATATAGCCGTGCGCGTCTATTTCAAGTAAGCTTCAGCTCGGGATATTTTCACTTCTTAATGACTGGTGATGAGTTAAGTACATATAGTGGAATTCAGAAAATAGGGTCGGGTATAAATTGGTATTTGAATTCAGAAAGTTGTGGAATGCTGTGCGAAAGTAAAGGTTTTTTTACAACGGCTTTTGGGAGCTCTATTTCCGGAGATGTCGTTGAGCGATTGCCTATACATGCATCACATCTATGTATATTAAGGTTACCATACATAAAGCGTTTGCCATATATACATACTCAACACTCAAATTCGCGTATACCTATGTTTGCATTGTACACTTTGCAGATGCGGCAGATGTCATCGATCATCACACAGCGTACCGTAGAGGTACCCCTCAGCGCCTCTGTTTTGGACTCGACCTACTGCTTCATCCTGGTAGCCCCACATGAGAAGTAAGTGACATGTTTTCATAGGGCTTTACTGGTAGCTCCACAATCTGCAGTGAAGCAGTATGCAATGGTAGGTGTCGGACGGAGTGGAACGCAGTGTGTACACTTAGCGTACAAATACTTTTCAATGATGAAAACTCCAGTGGGAGCGCGGAGAGCTTATCGTACGTTTTCTATATAATACAATAGAAGATAGTACATCGACTGCATAAGAGGTAGTACAGAGTGACAAAGTGCTTTTTATACGCGAAATCGTGCTACATAATAAATACAATCCTACATTTGTTGCTACACCTCCAGCCGAGTAATTTTATGTATTGATAGAACGATACGTTTATTGAAAGACGGGGTGGTTGATTTCGTTTAGTGAGTAAAAAAGTATTATTTAATATAAGCAATTATACGTATATTGTCCCACAGAAGGCCGGGTGGAGTAGTTTACGTATGGATAGGCCGTCAGACTCGAGACGCAGATGCCCAGACAGCCATGACCATGAGCACCATCATATCTCGAGCTTACGACAATGCAGAAAATGCCACATCTAGGTAGGTCTTTGACTACTGAATTACTAGGATTTGACTATGTCGAATGAATACTATTGAAATGATTTTCAACTGATATGATGGAATTGGTTCGACTAACACATCTGCAATGAAGAATTGAGTTAACAGCCAAATTGCTATGGCCAGGTGTATGCCATTCTGTTGTTGTGTGTCTATCTCTTGAATATGCACATATTCGCTAGCCAAGAAATTGGTATCAAGTGTGTATATTGGCACATTTGTTCGACAAAGTATGAAGTGTACAGCGATGTAGAGGTATGAGACACAGTCGGTCATACTTTTCCTTCTCATCAAACCGTCATCTAATCAACCCCACTTCAGATACGTAATTCGAGTGGCACCGGAGAATGGAGAACATCCCTCATTTCTGAGGCTTTTGTCATATAATGGACGTTCTATGACAAAAGATACAGACGTTCCTGCCCTAGTGCGCTACAGTGCTGGTTCAATGCGATGCTTGCTACCAGCGCCTGGTGTACTACCAGACTATGACCTGAAGAGGCTATTTCGATGCTCGAACCGTACGGGGTCCTTTGTAGTCAGTGAGGTGAGTGTGTTTTGTGGCCGGTTTCAATTTGGATACGATAGTATATGAGTTTATCGGACATTAAGAATATAGACAAGTTAGGTTACCAAAGATTCCATTTTCTTTTAAAGCTTTGAAAACTCTGACAAATGGACAACTCCAGACCCAAAACGTAACCTTTGGGAAGCTCCCTCCCAAAATGCGTTTCGTTCCGAGACCTAACATTTTGAGTAGTCTCTGCTATCTGAACGTTCTCAGTGCTGGCACTAGAGGGCTGTCCGGTGCTTCAGCTGTGCGGTACCTATTACTGTCAGTGAGGTGCTTATATGCTTACATGGAGATGTTTATTTCGCTGTGAGCAGAACTGTGGACTGGTAGTTTCATTGTGTCTTTGTTCTTAGTACAAACAATGCGAGAACAGAGTCGGCTTTTCCGGTTGCTTGGCCATACGGATATGACTTCTAAGCATGTCAAGTGGACGGATTAGTGTATGTTAATATGCGCTTCCGCCATCTCTACAACAACAGATATCGCAAGACTTCTGCCAGGATGACCTGGATCACAACGACTGTTTCCTGCTCGGCAGCAGGCGGCGAGTCTATCTGTGGGTGGGCAAAGACACGAGTGACGTGGTACAGAAACTGGCCTTGAAGAGCGCTCAGACCTTCGTTGCAGACCAGGGTGATGGCTATCCGAGAGATGGCGTTGAGAAAGTATTTGCTGGAGAGGAGTCTTTGGTGTAAGTAGAGTGCACGTCTTTGTGTTTGCCGAATTTGCAAAGTCTTAATTTACATCTACATGCATGCACGTTTGTGGAGAAAAGAACGTGTGGATAAAATTGCACGAACGTCGCTGCATATATAGCAATACACAGAGTGGTACATAAGTCGATAGGACGTATTTCCACTGTATACTGTGATGTAAGTAGGTTGCCCAATAGTTTTCCTTTACTGCGTGTATCACGAGCACTGAAAGAAATTTCATTTTCAAGTTGTATATGTATATAATATATGTTCATGTATATAATATATGTCCATGTATATGATATATGTACATATTATATATATTACTTACATATGTGCGTACAAGCGTATGTACATATACGTATAATATATGTACGTATATACTTATAGTGAATATAAGTATCTATTATATCGGCTTCACTTAATCCACGTACAAGATTTCTTGCGTATAAACACGATCGGCAAAATACATAATGTTATTCAAAACCTGTTTTTTTCCGTAGCAATCCGATTCGAGTATAATTTCGGGAACTTGGGTTAATTTTTCTGGTCTACGACACGCAGTTGTTAATGCTTTGTATCACGTCCGCAGGTTTCAACGATTCTTCCATGGATGGTGGCCTGAGGCTTGACATTATCTTGCAAATTCAGATACAATACAATCGGGACGAATAAAGGTTTACGGTTGCGTTATTGACGACATGGTCGAAAACGCACATTTTTGCAATATTAAATATGCACAAAAGTATACGGTATGCGGCTCTACATACGCGGCCATGTACCCATATGTTTGCACAGTCCATGGGATATTGATGGCCCTGAAGAGCCTTACTTCAATATGTAGTAGAACTTCTTCTTTTTCTACTACAGAGTTGAGAATGGCTAGGGAGTGAAGGCGAATACTGTTGAATCCATAGTTTGTCGTGACGGTGGTAGCGGGCCGAGAGTTTCGAAATTCAGATGTTATAAATTGTGTTGTATTGTAAACAGGGAAATGAATTGTGCTGATTTTACAAGTATGTTTTCAATTTAAGACCACAATAAACAAATGAATAAATTAAATATGATCAACGTATTGAATTGGATCGATTTTGATTGCAATAGATCAAAATGATTAGACTAGATTGGAATGGATTAGATTATATTTGAATGGATAAGATGAAATTTTATTTTAGATTGGGTTAGATTAGACTAGATTGGATTGGGTTGGATTATATTATGATGAATTGATCAAACAAGATGAGAATAGAATGTAATAGACTAAAACATATTAGAATGGGTTAGATTAAATTAGATTAGATTTAGATTGAATTGGATTGGATAGGGTATGATTGGATTGTGTTGGATAGGATTAGTTTGGATTGTATTTAATAGGATTATATTGGATTATATTGGATTGGATTGGATAGGATTGTATTGGATTGGATTGGATTGGATTGAAATAATTTAATCTAAACTAATCTAATCCAATCTAATCTAATCTAATCTAATACAATATATAATCTAATCTAATCGAATCCATACTAATCTAATCTAATCATCCTAATCTAATCTAATCTGATCTATTTGATCCATTCCAATCGAAATCGATACAATTCAATACGTGAATCATGTTTTATTTATTAAAATATGTTAGAACGGATTGATTAGTTTAGATTATAATAGATTAGAGTGAATTGGATAAGATTCGATTGGATTGGATTGGATTGGATTGGATAAGATTGGATTGGATTGGATTGAATTGTATCGGATTAAATTAGATTAAATTAGATTACAATTGATTGATTAGATTAGACTAAATTGGACTAGAATGGATTAGAATGGATGAAATTGGATTTTAATAGATTATAATGGATTATATTGGAATAGTATGGGTTAGATCATATTAGAATGGATCGATTAGCAGTTTAGTGTGGATTGGATTGGATTGGATCAGTCGAACTGACTTGGCGCGAGTTGGATTTCTTCGAGTTGAATGGTTGAATGATCTGTTATGGTCCGAATCGCATTCAACTGGAACATATCCCGATGAAATAGAAGTATTTGATTGAATTGAATTGAATCACAGATTGTAATGAATTAGCTTCAGCGCAAGTCAGAGGACAATCCATACCAATCAAAGAACTCAATTGAATCAAAATTGGGTTAGATAGACTGAATATTATTAGACGAGCATGCAAAATTCAATGAAACTGTACACTGTAGCTATATTTCAGTTTTACTTTATTTACTTTACACGAACGATGTAACCAGGGTCTGAGCTGGGATAAATGCCACGATAACTAGTGGGTAACTTCTTCGAGATCCTGGGGTTCCAGTAGGGACATACGTCGAGAGGCACGTCTGGGGGCCTCGGCGGGTGTAATGTCAAATTCAAGCGAAAGACCCAGTCGTTCAGCCTCCTCCACACCACTCTGCTTCTCTTCGGCAGAGAACTTGAGCATAAAGGCTCCGATGACATCGGGGATGGAACGATCCACACCTGATGAATAGTTTAACAGATAGACAGGAAAAGGTGAGAAATCATAGAGATAAAATTGGCATGGAAAGAAGCGCGGGTAAGAATTGGATAGATAGGTAGATGAAGAACGAAAATAAGCTGGAATAGGTTACATAGATAGATATAGAACGAAAAAAAGGTGGAAATGGATAGGTAGATGTACATAGATAAATAGGTAGAATGCCTCAGTGAATGAGAAGGGTGAATTGAAAAGACTGACGGTTGGTAATAGCAACACGAGGAATTAGAAATGTCAATTAAAGTTGATAAAGGGAATGAAAAAAAGATGGATCAGTGTGACAATAGCTCACGATCACTTAAGAGTTGGTTCGATGCACAACTTGTAAATACATCGTATAAATTCGCAACGCAAACATGGCAACGATCAATAAGATACGTAAATACGATATATATATATATGAGCACATACCCTTAAGTGAAGCGCCAGCCTGGAAATTCGCGGACGCAGAGATACAGTTGGGGTGGGCCTTGATGGCGTCCAGGAAGGACAGACTGTTCAAGGTACCGGTGGTGGGTGTAGCGATCCAGTAACTAACCAGTGTACATAGAGGTTCTTCCGGCACAGGTGGGTTGATGGGGATGTTACACAACGCCAAGAAGAAGTTCATGTACATGTCACATCCGTACACATCCTGGTGGAACTGCGGCACGGGTCCACCGCCCATACGTGGGTTGACTTCGATCAGACGAGGTCCTCTCTGTTGCAATGGTTTAAAAAAATTGCTGTCAGTGCGTGTGGTAAGCATTCATGAAATATTTCTCACGAAGCACCTCGTACAACAAAAATATATATGGAATAAACACTCACAAACTATGGACACTTATAATTGTTATAGGTATTGCTTGGGATACTTTTTTTTATGAGCAGATTTTGAACAAGTGACGTGCATGTGGACAAATGCAGACGGTACATATTTCTATGACTCATTTTCATACATTGATCCGCATATTCGGGTATATACGTTTATGCACATCAAAACATGCTAGCCAATGCACTCGACGTGGGAATACCCTAAATAGTGTACGTGAATACATGTATGGATATACACACCTTAGTCCACATGCACTCGACATGGAAGCATCCGATTGTGAAACCAAATGCGCGCAGAACCTTCTCTCCGTACTCCTTCAGTTGCTTCTGTGCATCTTCGGGCAGGTTAGATGGTGCGTTCTCACGATTCTCAACGAAGTATGGGGGGACAGTGGGTCTGTGCGATGTGAGGAAAACGAGGAAAAGATGTTATAAATACGACAAATACAACAGAAAATGTGACTCAATTCGCGAAAAATATGACGCCTTATAGGTAAACCATCGTCTGCAACAGCTAGAATAGCACAAGGCCCGATAGTATACACGACATACGGCTCGCAAACGGTTGATACTCGCTGAATGAGTGTGCACACACAAATCTGATGATGTAAGTGGCAGACTTCGGCGATCCATGCAAATATAACAAATTCCTACGTGTGATACTTGTACATCGGTGCGACTCTACGGCCCAGCCCCCAATACCGTACACAACTCCACAGAGATCACTTTAAATCGTGAAATTACGAATACACAAAACAACCAACCACGATATTGCGCATAATAGTAAAAGGTACTTTGTTATAGTAAATATACGATTATGCGGCTTAGAAGGCGACTAACGCAAAAACAATATTAAGTGATACGCACTTATATCCTGTGAGTATACTTCAGAAAATATACAAACACGTGTGCATACACTCGATAAAAAAAATACAGCCACGCATACATTTCAGTGATTATTCACATACCCATCATCACAGATTCGGGTGTACACCACCTCGTTGTTGCCTCCAGGCGTCAACAAGAAGTCGACATCGGTCTCGTCTCCCTCCAGGTACTCCTCACACACAATATCCACACCGCCCAGTCCAGGGTTATACGACAGGAACGCATTTCCAGTAATCTCTTGGATCAGCTTCACGACGGTGAGCTCAACCTCCTTCTCGTTACGTGCGATGTACACACCCTGAGAACCAGCGCCGGCAATGGGCTTGACAATCATGGGGAAGCCAACCGCCGCTACGGCAGCAGGAACGTCATCAGGGCTCTTGACGAGCGCGGAGCTGTGTAAAAGTGTATGTGTGTGTATGAGATAGAAGCCAATTCGAAGTATGTTTATGAATATAAACAGGGACTGGATTTTGTGATTCCAGCCAATAGTATTATCCTAGACACTACCTCGAACGAAAAGATCGAATTTCTTTTTGAAAATATCATATAGGCAGATCTGGTGATGCCGGTTCCGTGCGCCTGTCTTTACACTATATTAAAGGCACCTTATTGATAGAATACGCATACGGAATATTTTTACATTTGCAATGAATATATATATATATAAATAAGTATTTTTTAATAATTTGAATATATATATATATTTAAAATTAAAATGGATCTAGTAAAAAAATATGTACTATATATATATATTAAATATATAAATGCACATCAACATAATTACGTAACGTGTGGCAAAAATACGGACTTTCACTTAGAGCACAGTTTCATGCGCGCTGCTGTGTTTGTCAAATATGGTGTTTTGGGCGGATACAAAGGTCTTGTGCAAGTTGAATTGCTACCATCGAGTACACACACTTACGCGGGGGTGGCGATTCCGGCCTTTCTAAGAGCTTCACGGGCGTTGTGCTTGTGACGCGCAGTTGTGTACGCGGCCACGGGGTTACCAGGCAGGTTCATCTCCTCAGCAACCGCACCAACGACGGTCATCATGTTTTCGTAAGGGGAGAAGACAGCGTCGAATGTCACGCCAGACTCTTCTGCCGCCTATGTCGCGAGATGGATGTACATAGACGATGAATGTGAGAGGGATGACCATATGTCGGATTGCCAGGAATGTGGAGTGGATAAAATGCAAAAAAATTCTAGATTGTGTGACGCGGATCGGACATACTTTTACATGACATGTGACAAGCAAGTCAAGCAAGTGCACAATGTGCGTGTGAAAAGTGGAAGACGGAAGTGGTTCACGGTGCAAATCATTCACTCAAACATATTCGCGGCTAAAAGACGGAAGCTATATATTCAAAGCATGCCACTAATAACGGGACGGGTGAGAGCGAGCTCATGTAAATTCGAGAAGCTTGTGCATTTTTTACACCCACGCCCACGCGTACATATATATATATATATATCGACCGAGCGCCAAGGATATCTATAACTTGTCAAGCGAATTGCAGACAGTAACATGTCCGTCGAATCTTAAATTCGACAACGAATATACCTTTCGCACGTTCTTCGCCTGCACATAGATATCATCACCTCCGAGATCCGCAAACAGCTCCTTGGGGAACAGCTTGCTCTCTCCCTCTTGCAGGAAACTGTATAGCTTCTCCTCCTTAGAGGTGAACACTCCATAAATGTTGCAACCAGTCTCTACCAGCATCTTGTTTTTCTCTAGTAGGGAGGCCGACATGCCTATATGTGCGGTGACAAGTACGTGCATGCAGTTGTAGTATTTAGCAATCCCGTATAAGCAGTATTCTCTCACAACAAACAGATATAGTTCAAGATTATAGAAATATATACTATCAAATATACTCCGAGTGTTTATCAATTTTGAATAAAACTAATAGGTAATAAGTATTAATATATGTCCATATATTCATATCCATACGTATATATATATATATATATGCATTCACATATACTTTCTTTTATTATATATATATATACATATAAATTTATATATATATATATATAAATACATTCATATGTATATTCGTTTATATATATATATATATAATCATTTACGGATATATATTATATATTAAAAATATATATTTGTGTAATATACATGGACAAATGCATAGCCTTTTACAATTGATATATGTTCACTTATGCATATATATGTATATGAGTATATATATATATATGTATATGTGTGTGTATGCATACATACATTTATGTATATATATACAAATGTATAAATATATTGGTATATATATGTATGTATGTATGTGTGTATATGTTTGTGCGCGTATGGGTGTGTGTTTTTGCATGAATATATATATATGTATTTCTATATATTCCCATATTCAATTATATCACAACTAGAGTGCACATAAAATACAATGTAAATCCGGTGAAGTGACTACCCAATATATACAAAACAAAAGCAAACGATTCTTAGTAGTCCTCGTGATCAAAATAGGATAAGCTCCACAGTCTATCGATAGGGCAACTTCATCTCCTCAAACTCTCATTTTAAGAACCGAAGCGTTTCCGTACCTGGCAAGCCGGGCATGGCTAAGAACAGAACATTGAGTCCTGCTAAAGCTTCTATACGTTTCTGTTGAGTAGCCTCATCGTTACCGGTAAGGTTCTTCACTGAGTCCGACAAAGGCATTATGTATTGATTGGAAGTGTTGATATATCTGCAATTACGATTGAAAAAAGTGGGGGGTGTTGATTTTAGTAGATGCGAAGGTCTGAACGAGCGCGTACTTACGAGGTGGCGAACGCCCCTGTCAACCCCGTGTATACATTCCCGTTATAATACCGATTGGCAAAGACTCCGTACCATTTTATATGACACATATATTGGTGTAGAAGCGCAGGCAATAGATATGAGTTGCTGCTGCTACTGTCGAGTGATTTAGCGTTCGCGGATGGCACACTATATAATGATATCACATCGGGGAGGTGCTACATCAAGCGCGTTTCCTATTCGTAATACTAGCTTGTCTGCTCTTCTATAGTGGAGAAGTTCACAGAGAAAACACGTTTATGGCACACTATACAATGATATCAAATTGGGGAGGTGCTATATCAAGCGCGTTTCCTATTCGTAATACTAGCTTGTCAACCCTTTTCCATTATAGTGGAGAAGCTCACAGAAAAAAACACGGTTGAAGTTGTGCGACACGTTCTAACGTTATACAGTAACTGAAGGTCTCACAAGTCCATCACAACAGGACAAAAGGTAAACAAGCAGTATATACAAATTATTTCTATACCGATACCTTGTACGAGTGCCAAATCTGCTTCCCACTATTTCAGGTGCGACTTTATATATACTTTGAAATACGTATGCTCCTTTCTGTGTGATTATTTACTTGAATTCTCCAGTCATTTCTGTAGTCTATATGCCCCTCGGAGGGCCTCGGTGGTACAAAACGAGTTTTAACTATTGTTGTCTTTTTTAGAAGCGGACGAGTCAGAGGACAAGCGACGACTATGTATTTATAGTCAGCTGCGATGCTTCCTAAAAAGGCAAATGAGTGTTTATTTACATCCTCGTCGGGGAATCGAGGATCTCCAGTTCTCCACTAAAAAGTCCAATGACTCTAAACGTCAATTCATTATGCACCAATACAGTAACGTTTTAACGCGAACAGAAAAGAAATGGTTGAACTTTATACGTTTTTCCTAACGTAAAATTGATGACATCCAATCGATTTCTCGATGGTGTTAGTATAGCATAAACGTTCAAACAAAACGTTGTAACGAAAAAAAGACCTGTCGGCCTCCCTCAGGGCCTCATAAATATTAAAAAATATCCTTTGTAAGAAAGTTGTTGCCTATGCATTTTTTTGTAAGCTTTTATTTCTGGAAATATATACACTCTGCGGCTCTTGAGAGTGCCAGTTTGCCCTATTATTGGCTGTTTTTGGTGCGTAATTATTACTATGTAATTATGAAATCACGTATTGACACATAGCCTCCTAAAAAGAACATAGGAGGCTATGATTGACATTATTGTATTTATTTACATATTTTTCAAAGTGATTTTGTTTAGCAAAAAAAAAGTATTTTTTTTCAGATGTACACGCATCTGTTTATATATTCGAATGTGACGGCAGTTATGAGTCATGACACCACAGACCACGGCATGATGACATCATAACACGAATCTAAGTATTTATGCCCCTCAATTTCTGTTTTCTCATCGGCCGTCATTAAATATCACTTTGGAAACACACAACAAGCCTACAAGTTCCGTGCCTTTTAGAGAAGAAGACTAAAATATAGGGGATCGAAGTTCGAACTACGTCCGAAGGATTTTTTTAAAGAGTATTTGATAGACTTCATATCTCACTTCACGAAATATCAACCAGCGTTGATCGATTTAAAAGTGGAAACCAACAAATCAACCATCGTGGTATACGAAAGCTGATAAGCAAATAATCAAATTCATTTTATGGTACAATTTTTTTTATATTCTCTATAGTAGGAGTCACTTTCCTGTCGTTCTCTTCTAGTAGCTCGCAATGTGTGACATATCTCTCTAGCCAATATTATCTCTAGTCAATTTCAACTTTAGTCAATATCGACCCAACCCTCAAACATGTTGAGATATTCTTTGTCCGCATATGTCGGCTTTTTAAGCAACGAAATTATATTTAATAATCGCTTAATGCGAAACAACCTTCTTTCAAAACACCATTTCCCCTTTAGGGAGGGACATACAGAACAAGGAATCGGTTTCTCCTCACAATCAGAAATTTGTAGCTATTATGATCTAACATATCGATTCTTTTATCTTCGAGAAGAAATGGGGTGAACCAGAAAAACCATCTACACAGTGGACACTGCTTTGATTCACGAAGTTTATTTTACTATTTACGCATAAACACAGGGGAACTCAGAAGAGCAAGAGGCGGATTTATTTATTAGCCTCTTCTCTTGGATTTACGAGGTTTGTTCCATAGCCTCCTAAATAAAATCATTTAGGAGGCTATGTTTGTTCTGATTGATCAAAACAATGTATTAACAAAATATTGATATCAATCTTACGCAGGAAGCTTCTAAGTTCTTGGCTGCTTGGTCTGTGCATAATATATACTGTACAATTTAGGAGGCTATGATTTACCTGCATTTGCTAAACCCTAAACCCTAACCTCGTACTCAATAAGAACGGATCTGTACTATTCTCTACAGAAAAAGCCAAAGTAAAAAAAAAGAGCCAAAGTACAAACATACATTTCATATTTATCGTACAAATAGAAAATAAGACGGGCGAGAGTCCAAGAATGCGACGCGATATCTGACTTTAAACCTAACAAACGTCTGTATCTATTGATTAGTAGCTATAGATTTTCGCTCTTATAGCTGGTCTATTGTCGATAATAATACTTGCAACAACAAGATGGCGAGTTCGGTCCTCTCGCTAGAGCGGCCGCTTCTGAAGGTGAATATGCAATTTCGTCAAAAATTACCAGCTCGAACTCTAGACTTTAGAACATCATTAAATTCGGATGCCTATTCAACAATTAGACACCATACATTCATACATACTTAATACATACATGCATGCATGCATACATGCATGCATGCATACAATATAATG
>NW_014039813.1:21899-26199 GCF_001186125.1 Sphaeroforma arctica JP610 | reverse complement strand
GACGCTCTCCTGTTTACAGCTGTCACGTAAATGAACAATAATAAATGTTGTCGTTGGAACGATTCTTCCAAACTTCGCCCTTAACTGCTATATCCATCTGTGTATCGTGTATCTTAAATCGCAACTGTTTCATCAAACTTTCTTTCGCTTTGCATTAGGTTCCGTATGAATCCCTGAACAAGAGTTTCCGATCCAATCAGCGACTGATTGAGAAAGAGATGCAAAATATGAACACGGCCATGGAAGGCATCCTTACGGGAGTCAGTAAGTTTAATGTTAGCTTTCTCATACTCGCAGGTGGATGTGGTTTTTCGAATACATTGTCGAAGTACCCAATTGTACCGATACTTTGCCCTGTATCGTTGTGGCAATTATATCGAACATTTGGTATACTATCCTTATGTACGTCCCCATCCCAATTGACATATCAGAATTTCTTCGCAGGCTTATTTATTGCACGTTCTGCTATGTTAACGTTTGGGGCTGTGTCTATTTGTTGTGCCATCTGTGCTTACCGTCCAAACTCCATTTCACTAACGCGCCCAATTCCTCACAGAGCCGAATAGTACGACAATTTACAATTTCGCCAAAACACCCATTCATTTCAGAATCGAAAAGTATGACACTCTCACTTCACTAACACACCCAATTCCTCACAGAATCAATTAGTACGACACTCTCACTTCGTCAACCTGCCCAATTTATCACAGAATCGAATAGTACGACACTCTCTCTTCGTTTAACAGCTTATTCCTCACATAATCAAATTGTACAACACTCTCACTTCGTCAACATACTCAATTCGTCACAGAATTAAATAGTACGACACTGTCACTTCGCCATCACAGCCTATTTATCACATAATCGAATAGTACGACACTCTCACTTCGTCAACACAGCCTATTCCTCACAGAATCAAATAGTACGGCGCTCTCATTTTGTCAACACACCCAATTCCTCACAGAATCGAATAGCATGACACCCACCGAAGCGTCGAAAGCTATTGACGCGGTCGCCGAGAGATTGATGCTGTTTAAAAGAAAGGTACGTGCGTTGATCACACACCGCTCCCCATAGTGTGTTGTAACTGTTGGATGTAAATGAGGGGATAGTGGGCAAGTGCCTCTCCGTGAGATATACCTGTTTAATGTGATTGAGCGGCAAACAACCCTATGCGCATACATGTGGATATATATCTCTTCAAAATGAGTATGCAACTATGTAGATTACATCTGCATGTAGCTATGTATGGCCCTGTGTAGCGTTGCAGTATTTACTTGGAATGGTTGTGTTAAGATTTATTCACCTTGTAAATCTGAATGATTGAATGCAGATCCTTGACGTTGGTGACCTGCCTATAGTTGGTAGTAATATAGTAGAGGCGCCTCACTGCGTATCAGCTCTTGCAGTCTAGTTTAATTCGATAAACCTCTCAATCGTATCGTGTGATATTTTTACGCGGATGGCAATTCTGACTTGTATTTGTTATGTTGAGAGTGTAGTCCATACATGCAAGACTTTACAAGCTTGTCGACTACAATGTGCGTAGATCATCCCAACACACACCGCTTTCCAACTTTTCGGATCATATCTAATGCCATCCACTGTATTTGCTATCCTTTGTATAGATGGATGCCCAGTTGCAGGACGAGCAAAGACTGGTGCAGCGATGCAAACAGCGCGTGGATCACATTCTACTGGTGAGTGCTTGACTATCACGATTGCTGCAAGTATACTAGCGTATACTATCTACAGCACGCAGAAATTTGTATATTTGCATATAGTACATACTTTGTGATGCTATCGGTACCATTTGCCCATTGAATACTGAGAGAACAATGTATCTGCATCAAAACCGATGCCTATTTGATCACTGAAATCAATGTGCATCGGACCAGAAAGGATTGACAAATATAAGTAATATGCATCGGATGGCTCTGTCTCATATGTATTTGCGCCTCCGGTACAGCCCAACGCTGACGATGATAAACCGGTATTCTGTCACCGACGCATTGAGAGAATATTAATAGATTATTTCTTGAGAGAAGGTGTGTGGTGTGTGTGTGTGATTATGTGCGTGTGTGTGTTTGGAGCGAACGACTACGTGTTGTAGAAGTGGAGGGATGTGATACGAGAGGATATAAATAAAATTCTCATTTAAAAACAATGCACGTTATCTCATACACGATTTTTTCTTCTTCATTCAAATTCCTAAACAAAGACGTCTTGTCATGGCTCATTCCCATACTGTTGTCTCTCCTGCTTTGCCTAGAAGTCATTACTTCAGCCTAAATGTCTACGACTCTGCAGAAGCGGTTGCCTTAGTTTCGAACACCGGCCTTTGGTACATATCGGGATGCTTGATAACTCGAAACGTTCCGTTTCTCATACTCTATATCGCATACCAACCTTCCTGTCCATACCCATCTCCTGTATTTCTGTGACTTATTTCCCCATGTATAGGCTTCTACGATACTGCCGCGGCGGTTGCAGCTGATTCGAAGATCGGCCATCTCGTAGACATTGAGATGTTCGCGGACTCGAAACGGATCGAAGATGCGCTCGCGAGGCAAGACTGTGAGGAAGGTATGTCGATCCTTTATCTGCGTGTGTTGTGCATGTTGAACCTCTAAACCATAAACCATGAAGCTTTTGTGTTGTGCTACTTTCAGCACAGATGCCAGACGAGCGAGGTCTTGAGTGGGTGTGAAGAAATGTAGTCGTCTGTGTGGACAGGGCAGACCTATATATGTGCGCTATCATACACACATATCAGTATCATCAAATACCTCTATATACATACGTGTATATCAGTTTGTATTATATACAGTGTATATATATATATATATGTAATTTCTATACCTCTATATACATACGTGTATATCAGTTTGATTATATACAGTATATATATATATATATATGTAATTTCTACTATCTGATACAAATCACCTTGTTCACACAATAAACGTGCCAGCTCTCGCGTGGTGTGTGGAGAACCGCAGTCGCCTGCGTAAGCAAGGTAGCACGCTTGAGTTCAACCTGCGCAAACAGGAATTTATGGAGTTGATCCGCCAGGGTAAGCGCAACGCAGCCATAGCGCACTCGCGCAAGCATCTCTCGCCGTTCCACACGACTAACCTCAAGGACATTCAACGGGCCATGGGATGTCTGGTATTCAACCCTGATACCACCTGCCTGACGTATACGGTATGGGCGTGCCGTGTCAATTTGGTACATAGAGTTGTTTACTTTTGAATACCTGATCGATGTGAAGCCGATTCCATGACAAATAGACTAAATATGCCTCCTTCGTGGCTACAATATCGGCAGCTATGTCGTGCTTCACTCATACCTAAATGCACATATGTGTATCTCATCTAGCTATAAGTGTTGCCTAATATTTCTGCTCTGAACGGAATTTAAGCCCATGTTACCCATAATCTACATCCAGCTTTGACGCCCGCGGTCTTTCTGTCCTTGAAATCATAAGTCCGTCTCAAGAAAACATGTAATCCCTCATCCAATTTTCCTGTGGATCCTGTGCATATCTCACCATATATGTACTCTACAGTTATGTTGTAAGCACCATGTTTGGATTTCTATCACCACATTATTCTGCCCACATTACACGCTCTGTAGAGTGTTCTAAGTAGATAGGTTTCCTGGTGTTGCTTGGTTTATGAAATGCTATGCTTATTCCGCAATCCGACCCGAGCAATTTTTTATCGCTTGACATATTTAGCTGCTCTATAATTGTGTCCCATAATATTGCCTATATTCCACCATACATGCTTTCAATAGTTCTTATACAAATTAACTGGCTTATCTCAACACAGTATCTGACGTCAATGAAGCGGTGGACTGATCTGCGCGCCCAGTTTCGAGACGATAATTTCAAACTGCACAGCTGCACGTCCGAGTCGATGCTTAGTATTATACTCCAGGCTGGCTTGTCTGCCTTTAAAACCAAGTATGTCAAACACTTTTTCTGAGTATGTATATGCGTTTATGTTCCTATTTATATTTATATATTTTGATTATAATTGTTATTATTATTGCTATTTCTACTATTATTATTATTATTGTTATTATTATCATTATTGTTGTTATTATTATTATATATGATTTATACATATATCATTATTATTAATAACATACATACATATATATATTATATTATTCTATTATTATATTATTATTATATTGTAGTATTATATTATTATATATTGTTATATATTATATATTATTATATATATTACATTAAATATATATATATATATATATATATATATATTAATAT
>NW_014039813.1:2404-21879 GCF_001186125.1 Sphaeroforma arctica JP610 | reverse complement strand
TATATATATATATATATATATATATATAGTATATATATATATATATATATATATATATGTGTGTGTGTGTATGTGTGTGTGTGTGTATGTATGTGTGTATGTATGTCTTGCAGACTTTGTAATGCTTTAATTAAATCGGCCCACTCAACTAAGGCCCAAATGCTGGTTTGAGCTCCAAGGATGCTCATCAATCTGGGATTTGTGTATAACGATTCCAAAAACCCACAAAATCATACTCCATCGCGTTTGCGAGACACTCCTGTTATCAATCCCACGCTTGAATCTCAGTGCCCTCCAGCTACTACACACCCAAACCAGGTACCCATCGTATCTGCAAGCTGTATACGCCATCAAAACGTACATGGTCACAATCCTTTAGACGTTCTGTGCACCCAATACTGTATCGTCTTATCTGTCCACTACGCGTCGACCACCATCAACTCACGTCTGTCTCCTCCACACTTGGTTTGCTCATCCATGAAGGATGTGCTACCAACCGGAAAACAAAAGCCTCAATTGCCCCGTATGCGATCCTTTGTTGAATAAGCTGGCTGAGAAGTTGCCGTTCTCTCACCGTTTGCACTCGAGTTTGGTATGCCGCATCTCGGGCGAGCTGATGAACGACCACAATCCGCCTATGGTTTTGCCAAACGGCTATGTCTACAGCGAAAAGGTCCGTAACTGTTTCTTATATCAAGTAAATTTGTTTCGATGTGTTCCGTGTGTCAATACTGTGCATCGGCGTAGTTGACGAATGGCCTCAATCCGTCTATGGTGGATAAGCGACTATGCCACCAGCGGAAAACTCCGTATATGTCCCATTAAACAAATGAATATGCAGTCCGATGTGCGTATATTGTGTGTCTCGTTGTAGATCAAGGGACTTGCTTAATCGCCAGAATTAGCCTATGATGTTTGAAGCGAAATGTGCCTACTTATGGCCATGAAGAAACCTGTTCTTTATGTGTGGTATATGTTAGCTGAGGAATTCTCACAATCCACACGCAATAGCAGCGAGAATATATGTTCTATTGAGAAGCCATTGTGATGTGTTTTATGTGTTTTTGTCCTATTTGTGTCTTACCTTACTTACCAGGTGGGTTCGGCTAAACCCTAAATCGGTGTGACGTCGGGATTTTCTTAATGTATCTCATACCGTTGCCAATTGACACAAATCTGCATTTGGTGAGACTCACATCTCGTTTTTACTGCATATTCACCTTCAGGCGATCAAAGAAATGGCGACCAGACACGACGGGAAAATTATATGTCCACGCGGAGGGCAGCGTTATAGGCTCGACGCCGTGAAAAAAGTCTACGTTATGTGAGCGACTCTTGCGACACTCAAGATGAATCCGAAACTATCATTCCACCGGATCTACATATAACTTACGTATACTGTCTGAACTCGATTGGAAACAAATTCTGCATGCATGTTGACGTTACTATACGTTCCTACGCTCCGCTTACATTTGTGTAAAGACCACATGCCTACCTGCACATTGGGAACAGTAGTATTGGATATGCCAGGTGAAACTATGTTAACTGACTCAGCTACGGCGACGGAGCATATGACTCCAGCGACCCGCACCTTGTTAAATATCATTGTAGCCACAACAGTCTCTGTATCGCGGGACTCTTTTCTACTGCAATTGTGCATTTTATAGCAGCTTACCGGACGAAAAGGTTCTGTATGCAGATGTGGCACGCGAATATTTGAACTTTACGCATCGAGCGGTTTGAGATTTGAGACTCGAGGCAATCAACCAAGATATGCCGCCAGTTGTATGAAGGGCGTGTCCCAGATATGCTTATTAATAGATACATCACTCAGATGTTTGGGCTGTTAAACGTATTCGAGTGTATACATATGCCGACGATAAGCATTTTGCTCGCTTGCGATCTGGACACCAGCACACATGCCACGGATATATCAAAATCAGGAAGGGTGATCAAGGAAGGCCTGTGTTGTCATAAAAATGTTTTTTAACAACCCTGTATGTTAAGATACTACAATTTTGGATTTTAACTTTCTTTTTTGTTTGGGTCTTAAACGATTCCACTACAAAGTGTATATAAATATATCAGTGATGGCTACTATCTGCATCAGTCTTCGGCTCTTGGAAATATTGGAAAATCAACTATGTATTTGAGAGCCCGACATTGTATTTGCTATTGTATACTAATATACTGGGACTGCGTGCTGCCAAACTACAAACACACTTGTTCCATTGAATTGAAAACGGCACAGGATTGAAAATATTGTATCCAAGTTTGCGATGTACGCTAAAGGCTGATTGATATTTATAGCCGGGACTATAATAATAGTGGCAGAACTTTATCAATATGTCATTAGAGTATCGAAATTCAAAGTAGAGATTTTAATCCACCTTCTAAAGATGATCGCTTGATTATTTATGGCCTAGCTCAATTGTATCGACGCTAAACATGTAACGGACAATGCCAGAATATCAACCACTATACTACAAAGAATTTTTCTTGCCGTACTGAATATTTGGGTATTTATCTGTCAGACTGCAGTAAGAAAAACCCGAAATTGTACAAGCTAGATCTGAATTATAATCCACTCGAGGTTGACCTTGGTACATCTGTGATAAGCAAACTATATATATAAGTCGTTTGAAGTATAATTTTTTATTTGTCAGAGAGTTCATCTAATGTTTACATACAACGACAATGCGCTTTGTGACCTACTCTAACTGCAGCGTATAAATAATAAGTTGTAACTTTTATCTTCTTTTAGAAAAAATCATGTTTTGCATATGAGCTGCTGCTTCAAGATCAAGTTTTGTCCCCGTCTCACATGAATGTCCAAGTGATATTTACATACAAGTTGTGTCCCCACAAGCGTTGATTATGGGAATACTGTAGAGCACGCATGAATACATACTACGGTTCACTGTAATATGCAGACGGCGTTGTTGTGATTCCTGCACGATAGAGTTTTGTACAAACGTAACCTTGCGTCCCTTCTGTAAATCGTTTGGGATAGGCTGTCTTGATCGTGGGAGTTCACTAAATCGAATAGCAGTTTAAAACTATATTTTGATACAGAACGTTTTTGAAGTTGCGGAGCAGAGCGTGTTGTTGAAAGATACCGCATCTAAAAATAGGACTATACAAGAGGTTGGTAGACAAGTATCGAATTTTAATGCATTGAGCTGTGCTGTACTCTTCCTGGTGAATTTCGACAGACAATTGTTTTTCGTATGCGTGTGCTAGTCCCAAAAACATATGCTAATCATATTGGTAATGGCTATCTTGGACTTCACCCTTGCTTCAGAATCTGATGTAGACATATGTATTGATCCATAATAGAGTCACCTGCCTCAGGCCCGGAATTCCTTCCACCACATCTACATTGCGGTCTCGCATGCGCTTCTTCAACAGTTATTCGAGACCGCGTTCACACCCTCGTATCGGAAAATCCACAGCGGCTTCTCATCCTGTTCAATTATGCCGTCATAGAAGTCGGTATACCAAGGGTGCCAATTGAATAAACTCTCCACTAGTTACGCATCGAACTTATAGATGTTGCGCTCCTTAGTGTAGTATAACGGGTTCTTGAACACGACCTTCATGCTTGTGAGCCTATTTGATGATTTCCTCTATGTAGTCAACGTAGCGCTGCGTTGCTTCTTGTACCATTCTCGAGCTTATTTGTTATTCTTGGTGACAGCATCGGAGAGATATTCATTGTCTGTGCTAAGCACATCATAGCTACCTGTAACACAGCCTCGTAAAATTTTGTTTAATCGTGGGAAGTACATGGCGAATGAGATCATCATGATGAAACCACATATCTTTCCACATCGTGCCGTCCGAATTGTAGCTTTGATTGCGCTTTCATGCGTACTTCTTGAATCTCTTGTCATCAGGAGTCTCCCTATCCACAGTGCCTACAGACATGCTCCGCGCTGAATTCTTCTTCTTCGATTTCATTGCTCTTCCGACGGCTTTTAGGTTATTCTTAAAAGCCAAATTCGAAAACACGAAGTCTGCACCACTGTAATTGGTTTCAAGCTGTTTCTGCGTGTCCGACCATTCCGGATTGCATAGAAAGCGTCTGTTCGATTCTGCTCGGCGCGGTACCGACATTGCCATGATCTGAATCCCTAAAGAGCCGATATTGATATATATATATGTACAACTTACTTTAACCCTGTCATGTATAATATTGTCGATGCTGACCGTGTGAACAGATATGTTCTGCGGGCTGTTTCGTCAGCAATGATGGTTCGGTAGTCATTATTGGTATGAATCGTGCGTTTACGTGCCTATGCATTTGACTAAGAAAAGTGACACGAAGTTGAATTGTATGTCTGGAGCTGTCTGAATTACTGATGATTTTTCGTAAATACCTGCCGGTTAGGTTTTCCATGTTGTCCAGAATTAGTTTTAGATCTGTATATAAGATTACGGGCATCTGGGCCCGCTGGAAGTGCGATGAGCGTGCTAGATGCCAGGACCACTGGGAACATATTGGTGTGGCCCATGATCGTAATTCGGACACCTAACACTAGCTTGAGAACTACTGCATATCTCTCACTGCCGTCCTTACGGCGGATGACAACCACTTTTTTTGTGACTGTCTTTGTTAGGGAAGCCTGGAGGATGATGTAGGGTTGGTGAATAATGTCCACAGGTGGCGGCAGCTGGGAGTAAGCATTAGCTGGTGGCAAGAAGCTGTCAAGCCATTCACATCAGACGATGGCGCCCTTGTCATGGTTCAAGATATCCTTCTTGGTGCGAAAAGTAACCAATAGGTTGAAAAGTTGTATGTTAGTCTCGTACTAGTACATGGTAAAGCAAAACTGAATATCCTAAACATGGGTAACCCGAGCGTCGTTCCGGGCCAGCAGGCAAGGGGCTACCCAAAGACTAATAAAGAGAGTCACCTGGCTTCACGTGACTGAGGGATATCCACCAGCCGTGTTTTGGTACTTGTTTTATCGGATCCTTTGTGTCGTAGATCTGGCGGACGGGTTTCGAGACAATTTTTGAGCCTCTAGTCCACCATGACTCCTTCAATAAATTTAGGCCAATTCTTGTCGATTTGGATCTTGTAGGATTTATTCTATATAGCATCAACCTCATTGATGAGCTTGTTGAGAATTCGGTCGGTATAGTCCAGACCCGTGAAGTTTGTTGTCCATCGGGCTATCGGGGTCTGGTATGTGTGAATATATATATAATCATACACCATCTCTACATTTGAGTGTCACGCATTGCCACAAGTAGCAAATATTCTGTTCGTGGATACAACTGCTTGCTGGTGTACAGGAAGCGTCTAACTTCTTTGGTTGTCAGCAAGTCTACAATAGCTAGCATGTAAGGCCTAGTGCCCAGTTGGTGCGGTTGGTTGTATAGTTTTTCGGGCGAAAGTTCCCAGGAGAGCATCATAGTCAATTGGTACCCACGGGGTTATTCTTGACGTTATAACTGTTGTCTCATAAAAGACGAGGGTACCGTTGGGGTCTGATACCTTCGACAAAAGGGTGATTTCGGTTAGGTGTCAAAAGGCATTTGGCCATTGCCACCGAACCGAGGTATATACAATGTGTTCATGCCAAGTATGAAGACAAAGAAACGTTACACGCCACTACAACACGCATGTGCACAACTTCTATTGATAAGCTGCCCCGAATCTATTGCAACAGCTTTTGTCGGCATGTTTGGTCGGAAAAAATAAAATCAGTGTAGATGCCAAGAGGCATACAGCCATCGCCACCAAACCAAGGTATACACAATGTGTTCATGTCTTGTAAGATAAAATTGTGTTGTATTGCAAATTTTTTTTTTGTCAGCACGACTGGTCGGACTCTCGTGCCGTTGTATATTTTGACTGGTAGGTCCTCATACCTGGCCTCTGTTATCGGTCTTGGACAGTTTCATCAGTAAGTCATTCCTTCTTGGTAGTTACCGATGCTACTGTTGTGTTCTGCGGGCTTTTGTAGCGGAAATGTCCCGTCATCTTGCAAATGTCGCAAACAGGGCAGATCTCCTCCCAATGTCGAATGCTACACATAGTACATTATTTGCTTATCGAGGTGGGCGTACGGCTGCGTCCCCGATCAGAGTGGTCTCTGGATTGTGAGCATGCTCTATTGTGTGATTTGGTTATCAATTGATAGTGTCCGCTAGAGTTAGTATGTGTATGGTGTCATTGGTTAAAGGGTGAGGGGTGTCTAGTGTTGGTGGAATGTGGTGGGCGTACAGGGATTTCCTTCTTACTTGTGCGTTTATAGTGGGTCAGATATTTCGCTGCAAGGACTGTAGTGGAGGCTAATCCATTCGTATCATAGTAGTTGTATATGCTCTCGAGATTGAGACCAGCATAAGCGTTAGTGATATTGGTCCGGACTGCAACCGTGAGATGCAATAGTCGTTCTTTCAGAGAAGGTCTGGATCCCGGGGTTCTTTTTAACACTGAAAAGCATCATTTTCATGAACACTCCCTGTCGATTAGTATTCCGCTGGATTCCAAACAGATGGGTTGCAAAGCTATACGTGGGGGTTCACTGGGGTCTGACTGTTGTCCGGGGTGCTGGGTTCTTCAGGCGCATGGTCAAGCGGCCATTTCGCCCTTTAATATATACCATGCCATCTGCTCGGCGGTAGTTGTCCCTGTCGTGTTCGTCGTTGCGCTGCTTGCGCTGTTCCTCATTCGTACGGCGTTTCTTATCGGCTGAGATGGAGACTCGGAACTGGGTAACCGAGATGTAACACAGCAGGTTGACGTAAAGGTAACGACTCATGACCCTCATTGGGGTCCCAACTCGCATTTGAGCGTCTCCTGCGAAAATGCGCGTAAACCTCGTGGTCCGGTCTTGCTGCCAGGGTCTACTTGCACGATGCGGCGAGGTCCATCCAAGCATTGAGTTAGTTCGTAAAACGTCAAGGCTTAATTCCAGTGGCCCTTAAGTCACAGCCAAAACCTAGTGGTCTTTGAAATGCCAGGGACTTTTGGCAGTAGCTCTTGATTGTCAGCGGCCTATTCTAGTGGCGCTTCCAAATTCAGAAAGTCAGGGCCTGATGAGAATGGTCGTTAAAAAATAGGGCCTTTTTTTTTTTGGTTAACTGTTGAGTTAGTTCTTCCAAGCTGAGGGCGTGGTACGAGTCCCTCGTTAGGCGGTCCCGTAGGTCCTTCGTGCCTTGGGCTTTTGTACGGCCAATTCCACATTCCACGGCTGGCTGCTCGGAAAGGGCTCGGGTCCCAGGGTCTAGGGCTCGAGGAACGTTGTCGCTTTTGTATCCGGCTTGGATGTATGCCGTCGAGACCTGGTCGTGACTTTTCGGTCGTGGCTCGGTGAGACTGGCTGTTGCTAAGGAATTGGGGCGTGCATGTTGTTGATACCCCCGTTGAGCAGGCTCCAGTATACTCATGCTAGGGACAGCGTATCCCGGAACCTCGGGGTGGGCCTGGCGGGGGTGAAGCTTAAAGTCCAAACGGTAAATGATGGCCTTCACTGCGATCTTGGATGCTACGCTTTGAAAGGCATGCCTTTTCTTATAAAGGTTCTTCCACATTTTCTCCTCAAAGCCGGTAAGTGTACGTGCTCAAATCAGGGGAGTATTTCTTTGTTATATTAAGTAGAGTGAGGACCCATGACGTGCCATCAAATGACGAATTACATCCGTCACCGTGGCCTCAGGGTCAATTTCGAGGTGGACTTTGCAAATCAACCCGCCATCGTTCTCACCATGGCAAAACTTACGATGCTGTTCTCTAGTGTACACCCATATATGATATAGGGAACCATAGATCAGCTCTCGGAGTAGCTCCCAACATTCCTGATTAAATAATTATGGCGGCTAGTTGTGATTTAGGGACCGTTAGTGATTGCCATTGGTTAGGGTTTCTTGGCAGCTTCTTTTTTCGCCCGTCAAACTAATTGTTAGCTGGTATGTACGTATGTACAAAACAAATATTTCAAGACAAGTATTTCAGTTTAACTAATTGTTTATTTTAAAGTAGTACTTCTTGCAGACATACTTCAAGGAGCGTTGAAATAAGAGATTAAGGCACAGCGAGCCGTTTCATACAGGCAGTCTAGTTCAGTCTCCGGCGTCAGCAAGACAACTGCTAGCCGTTGTACACATAAACTTGTGTACAATAACGTTCATTAATTTTAAATTATTATTACCGAACTAAGCCAGAAAATTTCTCACTTGCAAATCAATGGAGAGTACTGATCATCATGGACAATTATCAAGCAGGTCTCAAATTTTCAAAATGTAAATAGCTTTTTAGGTCTCACTTCTGAAGAAAAACTAAACTGCCAGAAATATATTATACTTTTGCAACATTCAAAGTAATTGGAGACGCTGATCAGATGGAAAGATTCCATCCATTCCGACGGGGTGATTTGCGACCTTTATTATTTCAGCCTCCTTTGTAGCTAATTTTGCCGATGCTCCTCTAATGCGAGGGCCTGAAAGGTGATGATGAGGGCTCGTGATTGCTAGGCAAATAGCAAGGTACTTAAAGTTGAAGCCGAACTTTGATGAGGAATTACAATGTGTTTCTGAATTAGAATTTTATATGATTAACCTGCTGACTTGTAAATGATTGAATGAATCATATCGCACTTGCTCCCGAGTTGTTAAAGCCTAGATTGCCGTGTTGTGGTGCGCTTCATGCTGCTAATCTACAAGGAAATTGGTCGCGAGAAGTCATGTTATGTGCCATAATTCTTATGTTTCTATCTTTTTGATGATGTACCGGTCATGTACCCAACAAAAGTGCACCCAACAACTTTCTCTCGGTGGTCATGAGGGTTTTATGTCATAGAAGCAAACCGGCAATTCATTCAGTTACATGCAAGCACATGATCCACAAAATAGGAATATAAAATGCGAGGTATGAATGCGAAGCCTATGAGGATGAACTGGTATACGCTCGGTTTCTTATCCCCTCGAGGGTGAAGTACATGGTTATATCAAGAAAAGAAACCGAACAGATTACAAAATGTGGTAGTGAATTCTCCGAATACCTATATAATTATACATATTGCAACTGCACCATAATACCACCATGGACCCTCATGTGGTAAATTTCCAAAAATTAGATTTTGTTAATAGGAGCTTTGTGGAGAAATTTTTTACTGAAATAGCAGGCGAGTACTTCACAGCTACTGCTAAGTTACCTCCTTGGCATTTAAACTGTCCTTCGATATAGTAATTTTAACTGAGTTGAGTGAGTTGCCACCCCTCATGCTATTTAACGGTACGTCATGCGATGAATCCGAGTTTTGTGATTTTAGGTGTCCAATTGGACTTTGTACAGTCGGTGATGTGCTTGTCATCTTGACACCCTTCTGAGAGCCTTGTGAGGCGCCTCGTTGTGACAGTGAGTTGTGTGTCATGCTCGGAACGGATTTGACGGTCCCTGTTGAAAAGCCCACTTATAAAGAATAGCACAACAAATGAAGTTTGAATTCAGCTCAGCGTTGAAAAAAAGAGACGGATGTTCGATAGAAGGTTCAACCGAGTACAACTAATAACTACAATGATGCAGGCATCAAGAACACGGTACAATGTAGCGTGTAATATTGCGTGGATTCAACAACAACTTACTCATATTCTGATCCAGAGTCTGATTGAGTGCGTTCATCTTCTCATTTATCCCATTGATTCCTGTAGTAATCCCTTTTGCGGTAAACGACATGATGTCATCAAAGAAGCTGGAGGTGGACTCTGGCGCACTTCTGCCGCCAGGACTCTGTTCTCCTATTCAAGTATGTGATATGAGACACAGTGATTAAAATAGCTGCCATATTGTATATATTAAAAGTAAATTTCGCTCCTGTGCACCTATATTGCCGGTCACATTTGAACCCGAACAACTTCTCGGATAATTTTAAACATCCTCGAATCTCGAATTTCAACACAAACTTACCAGGTCTGTTTCTGATATCCAAGCTTTGAGACGAGTCCACATTCACCTCGCCGCTACTCCGACTTCCAGGTAAGGCACTGTCGGAGTCGCGCAATGTTCCGATATTGAGTGATTCATGCGATTCCGGGATATTCTGGTCATCCTTTGTGTGTAGCATCTGCATAAGCCAGCCTTCAAGTACAGCAGCCCCGGCCCTGCAGTCTTCCGAATGCCCTACTAGAGACAGGAAACCTGCACAAGAGATTTGAAATTGGCGTCAAACGTATGATGGGTTTTAGAGTTTAATATATATATTCGTATGATGAAAATCAGACGGAGAAAGCATGTTTCAGACGGAGAAAGCATGTTTCACACAGGAGGTTTAAAGTTGGGTGATATGAATTGTTGTTCTATAATCGGACTACTTTCGGTGTGCCATTGTGACAGTACAGTATGAGCTTACAACGTGTGCAGTCGAGAAATGCACACCATGCGGCAATATTTCGAATAGTAGGTACCCAATGGGATCGTTGCACAAACTTACACTGAGAATGTGGCAGTATAGTATAAAGTTCTACAATATACATTATGTGGTAGATGATGAAAAGACCGGTATCACACGATGCTGCCGGTTCCGTACATTAGATTACCAATAGAGCAATATCGTATAAACTTGCACTGGCCTTGTGCGGGGTTAGGGTTTAGGATTTAAGGATCGGCGTTTAGGGTTTTGTACGGTTTCATACAAGTATACCAAATACATACCATGGGGCAGCTGCTCGAACACTCGGTACTCCATGGGATGACCTATACCGTACAGTCGGTGTGCCAATGTGACACTATCGTCCAGCAACGGATCGAGTTCAGCCGCAGCCAAATAAACCGGCGGCAGCTGTAGATTGCATAGTAGAATTGTACAAAAGATAGGGGGATAAGCCAATGTACCAGATAGAAATTAATCAGTTACTTACTTGGACATATGCATACTTATGAATAGTTGCAGACTCATACAAGGGCACGAGTAAGCGGGTACATCATAAATTGCATACAAATATAAAGGTAGTGAGATGGTATATTCCAGCCCATATAGACTAGTCGCGGCTAAGCTAAAATACAAAGGGATATTGGTTTTCCTTATTTCCATACCTTGTTGATTGCGTGACAGCTCTCCAGGCATACAAGAATTTCACCCAAAGGTAGCAAAACTCAAAAATTGACAATGAATTGGTAGTCAATAACAGCGTGTCTTCGTACTATAGATGTTACTACGGGTAAGTATATATATATATATATATATATATATATATAAATGTATATATATATACACATATACATGTACATATATACATACATATATATATATTTATAAATATAATATATATTAATCCATACATATATATACATATATATGGACTGCTTAAATGTACCTGTCTAAGTAAACTATCCGAAGCCAATGCAGGCGACAGTAGGACATCATACTTGTCTCGCTGTTCCGGTGTAGTGTAGCTCTCCATGCACGCAAAGAGTACGCCCAGAGGCAGCAATGGGTCCATAATGGACAATAAACGAGCTGGCGATGATAGCTCACACATGTACGTGCAGGGATAGACGGGCATCAGTGCAGTGGGCAACTGTACATTCTCAAGCAGTGCTTTGAGGGCCACTACGAGCGTTAGATTACCGCCTGTCATTCGTGATCAAAGATTAAATAGATAAATTAGTCCAATAGACATCACCACGCCTATAAATATGATCTCATATGATTACACATATGGAAAGAAGCACGATGTCTTCGCCGATGCGATTTAAAGTATCATACAAAAAAGACCAGGGCATACGAGCTTGCCCGTCGTAGTACAAGTGCGTGCGGCGTGCTTGCGTGATGTGGGTGGAAGCGCCAGAAGAACTCTCGTAAAGCACGCTGGAAGAACTTAAGGTAAGGTGTTGTGCAGATGCATATTTGTTCTATTTATAGCATACTAATGCATACCTGTGCTATTTTTAAACTTTTGAGCATAGGCACCCTTCACACTTGTATGGGCTGAAGTCGACGGCAACCCGAGACTAGAAAATTAAATCTAAGCTAGGGCAGTGCTTTGATACACTAGTAGATTCTGAGTGAACCACGACGGATGTATACCAGGGACATACAGACCTCTGCAGAAACAACGTTCACATGCACAAAGAACACACCACATACACGCGCTGTCAAGATCAGCACATGCATACAATACCCATCATATACACGCCTACACCATGTACATACGCACATGGTTCGCATACGCAAGTTCATACAAGTCACCCAGCACCAAAACAATCCCAACACCCTCGTACACCACGCCCAGCCCGATTACACAGCACTAATGAGAATATGCCATTCCAACGCAATATAGTACACGGATCCAAAGTATGGTGTACCTGCAGAATCACCCGCCAAGACTACCTGAGTAGGTGGAACAGATTATGGCTTGATGTTAGGGAGTCGGCTAGAGGTGAATGAAGAAGACTAGCATAAAGTACAGATACAAAGTAGGACCATGCTATAAAATTTGACAGCACATGCGCGTTAAGTGAGATGTAAAGGAAGGCTCTGGTTAGTGCTCTGTGCATGCTTTACTACAGGTTCATCACACTTGTAAACGATATTGCATATGGTGCCGAATTGCTTCCGCTGATGTGCGCAAACTTGCGCATTACGTGAACTTGATATATAATCGAATACTTCAAAATGTATTGCAATCAATTAAGAGGGATTGATTGGTTATGGATAACCCATTAAGAGAGATTGATTGATTACGGTTAACCCATTAAGAGAGATTGATTGGTTATGGTTAACCTATAAAGGGAGATTGATTGATTGCGGTTAACCTAATAATAGAGATTGATCCATTATGGTTAACCTATCAAGAGGGATTGATCTAATACAAGAGGTTGATTGGTTATGGCTAACCTATTAAGAAGGATTGATTGATTACGGTTCACCCATTAAGAGAGATTGATTGATTATGACTTACCCATTAAGAAAGATTGATTGGTTCTATTAAGAGAGATTGATTGGCTTTAGATAACCTATTTTGATAGATTGCTTGATATAGCTAACCTATTAAGAGATATCGACTAGGTATGACTAGTCTATTAAGAGGGGTTGATTGGTTATAGTTAATCTATTTTCAGTTGAAATCAACTATATTAAAGACGAGCGTTGGCAAGAGCTCTGGTATCAGGCAGACTCGGCTATAGTGTAGATATCGGAATATTTAAACGCAATATCACATTGACACCAATTACCACATATAAAATGATAGCAAGCGATACACAGCCCACATTTCTTTGTGTGCTTAGCTCTACACTGACCAAGCAAGACACATACCCTCTCGGCCGAAGAACCAAGCATATGAGCATTTGCCAGAGCCCAACAGTACACATGGAAGCACTCATTGAGAGCCCGAGGGTACGGGAACTCTGGCGCCAACGAGTAATCCACACTGAGTATGGGGACACCTATAGTCTTGGCCCAATGCCGTAGGTATATCTCGTGACTCTGCGAACTCTGGGACAAGAACCCGCCCCCATGGAAGTGGATGACGAGCCCTGTACATCGAGAAATAGGGTCAGACTTGGTAGTGTGTGCATGTGTCTATATGTGTATGTGTACACATTTACTGGTATCATGTCAGAAGATTAATGGGCTTGATAGTCACTGGATGCGTGCTTCTGATCACTACGGCAGAAGCTCGCCCATGTGGAGATTCATATCATACGACTACCCCTGTGCATCGGAAGTGTATGCTTGTTATCTATTGTGATGGATTTGATTGCTCAGAGCTACATGAAGATAGGAAATACTACAAATTGCAAAACCGAATAAGTGCTATGGTAGCTTTGCAAGGTATGAGACATACTTTCAGACGATTGAAGTCGTTTACGTGTCTTATAGACGTTTGTTCTTATTTTCATAATGCAAAAAAAAATAACTCAAAAACTCTCAAATTAGCGATTATTTAGAGTCCTGGAACAGGAAATCGAAGAACATTATGGTGAGTGCTAACGAACATTCCTCGACCATTACAAATCATACGCGCTAGTGTCATTATATATACATACCGGGAGAAACCGCTGCAGTGAATTTGCTCTTATTCTCCTTGTAAAACTGCTCGTATCTGTGCAAATGCTTCGTTTCAAAGACCTGTGGGCAAAAGGAAGGGCAAAGCATGATGATGTTTAGGTATACAGCTGTGTGTGTGATACATTAAGACATGAATATAGCACTTTGAGTGATGGCTAATAGATAGCCTTACTGTTTGTCTGTTGTCCTAGAGGTACATTCGATGCTTAACGAGTACATAGAATGCTTGCGAAGTAATGTATATATGACCGAGTGCTTACCTGCCCATCATTCCAGGCATATGAGATCAGCCGCACCTGGACATCTTTAAAACCTTCTGGTTTGCTGCTATCCGGTGGAAACACTATCTTGACCGCTGTGCCATCGCCATTGGACACGAGCACCTCTTCGGCGGGGATGAGGAGCACCTGGGGTAATAAGCACATCGGAACATGCGGAATGTAAGTGAATATAAATACGTATATTTGAATAAATCCAGATAAATGTGTATGTCTACGTACCATATAAATAAATACGAGTATAAAAGTTGAAGAGTTTAAATGTATTCAAAACCGCTAAAATCATAAGACGTTAGTACGAATCTTCAAGCTAGTTGCAGAATGGTAATCTCTAAACCACGTATTTTCTCAATGTATAGTTAGCGAGTGTATTGTATCAGTGTGTCTGCGTTGCAAATACAAACGACCATGACATACTCGGTTGATGGCGACAAAGGGAGCCAAGATTTTGCCAGCATGCTTGGCGGGGGTGTTCTCTGTCAAATCCCAGAAACTCTGCGGGTTTGGGGGACGGTAAAAAAAATTGATTAACCTTAGGCTGATTACGGCCAGGGTATGCGTGTGCGAATGGAATGGGTCGACATAGAGTGTAGACTCTTAAGGTCTATGGTATCCCTTCTTCGCACACTTCCTATATCGGATGATATATGCACAGACCTGTATACCAACAACGCTCGACAACTATAACATACTCTGTAGACCAACATTACCCTTGCCAACCCGACATCTGATCTAAACCACTATAACGTTTGGCATTCCTAGTCAACTGACGTATCGAACCTTGAGCAGGGAGATATCTTGCTTCATGCCTATTTCGCTCATGACATTTCCCCTGATGCGCTTGTCAATGAGCATCTCCGCATTGTTCCGCACCGATGAAATGAGATTGCTGAAGTTCATCTGCGCCAGAGAGCGTTGTGTGTCCTTGACGTGACTGAACGATGCCATGGCCGTCAGTATGACATCAAAGACCTGTCCATGAGTATGTGGAGATGTACGTGTAGTGATAAGCATAACCATAAAGCGTCACTACTGTACACATAATTGTGAAGAAAGCCAGACCGTCATTTCGTTGAAAGACGCTATGACCATGTGTGTAAAAAAGAGGATTTATGCATATGCGTAGGCAAATAATAAAAGGTAGTGATTACATATTAAGGTCGATATAGCTAGTGGCATTTAAATGTTGTCTTTCCATCTTGATATAGCTGAAGGATACAGGTGGCGAGACTATGACATCGATGACCTTTTTGTGTGCTTTCAGGTATGAGTATTCCTATGCAGAATCATCACAAACTGACAGGGATGCAGCCTTAGCTTCAAGGCTTTATCCTAGGATATGTACAAGGATACGGTTTCAAACGCATAGACACCGAAAATTGGGACACTTATTTAAACTTTCAAACATAAAAAGGCCTTCTTCGCCGAAGAGAATATGGCCACGATTTTGCTACTGCTGAGTTATCGCTGAGTTATCTCGAAATATATGCCAAGTATAGCCAAAAACAAGCACAACGTAAGCAGAATGGCGTGTTTTAAATTGAAACTAACAAACAACAGAACAACACGACACAGAACATTCCCTATCAGATACATAGCCAATGTTTCAGATCCCTTTACTACTATTCAACAACCTACATTTACTATCACTGTTCGATACCGACAATTCAGTAGAACGTCATTGCCACAGAGTACCTCACACTACTCTTTCCAGTCACAAAAAGCACCAGGAAATCCCTTACCTTGACCATAGCCTTGGGATACTGAAAGCCAAACCGCATGCCGTAGAAGTGGTGGCGTGGCATGGCCATAGTGAGCGTAATCAATTCCTGGATGACATTGCCGAAGAACAGACTTGCCAATTCATCCGACGGCGTCGGTGTAGTCGCTCGTGACAGCCCGTTGGCCGCAGCAGGAAGAGAGTCCAGGGCTTCGACAGATAAGGTGTTGTTTGTAACATTGATAGCATCTTCGGTGATCAGAGAGGAAGGATCGAGTGCCTGAGTTGGTATTGTGTTGTGCATATCGTCGGTACAGCTGGGTGGCTCACCTGGTGGTGTGCTGTTAGTGTCTTTGGCACAGTCGATTGATTGCACCGACAAGGCCTTGTCCATTCGATCGCCTTTGAGTTGTTCCTTGGCTTCTCGACCGGTGCTTGGTGCTGTAAATTTCCCAGATATAGATATGAGTCAAACGCAGGCATGTATGCAACACCGGTGGAGTAAAGCCAGGATAAAATTGTTTTACAGTTCGGGTAAAGCTAGAATACAGCTGGTGCATAGACGGGGGTAAAACAGACATGGAGTCTGAACTAGGGTTGGTGTGAAATCAGAATAAAGTGGGAAAAAGAATACGCATGGCGTACCTACCCCGTACCCAGCAGCTAAAAGGTGGACGTACTGTACATACCGCAGTGAAGCGAATTAAAATAAACAAATGATAGAACAAAATGCAGACATTCGTAATTCTACAGGTGAGTAGCATGACGCGAGGATCATGATAAACCTAAATGTGGATACTCTAGATTCTACAGGGGAGTGGCAAAACGTGAGCCAGAAGGTTGGTATGACGAGTACATCGTAACGCTGAAGTATCACTGTCATGGCATAACTACGAGTGGGATTAGCCGCAGAGCGTATTGGTGACTGCAGAGGTGATTGCCTTGGCATACTCAATGTGCATTCGCTTGAGCACACGTCCCCATACTTGAACGGTATCCACGGACACAAATGACATAACCCACACAAACTCGGACTAGAATAAATACATCTAACATATACAGATATACAGGCATACGCTACAACCTAACACTAAAACTGCGATGTATTTATGAGATGATACATATAATAAATCTGCACAGTCTTCCAGACCTCCCGGTGTGTGCTGACGCAACTCCGCACACTGATATAAAGTACAGCCTCACAATAGCCCCACCAGCGACATATTACAACACAAACCAATGGATGTTTTGTACAACGGTATGTCTATTACATACAATTCCCATACAATAACATATGCATTCCAAGTATTTGAAGATCTGTATACCACATACAAATTCCATGGCCTTTCACGGCGAGAGCCAAGATCTGATGCAGCATTTCCCTGCGGCAAGCAAAGGTGTTCAAGTGTGCTGAGAGTTTAGAACACATGCGCATGGCTTGGTTAGAGTTGACGAGCTCGCTCACTGAGAATGCAACTTTGCTTCCTTTCCTTACTTATTCCAATAGATGAAATGATACTCACATCATGTGCTTTGTATCGTGTGCGCGTGTGCGTGCAACTGGCCATAGGCGTACACATCGCAATAACGCACGGCATGGCGTTTGGGATTAGCGGGTTCATTGTGTGGCTATTCCGCGTCGAGTGTCTGCAGCACTTGCAAAGTGTTTGGGGTGTACAGATATCTAATAATCCAAGTGTGCATTCAAATGAACAGACTCCCAGCAAACTGTAGAACTATGGAGACAAATCATGGAAACGCGATCGAAGTCTGAGTTTCTGGTATACCAAAGTGTGTAGGGGAACCCTAAACGTGTCATATGGGGAGATAATCGTTGTCAAAGCGCTGAGATACGTAAATACAAACCAGAACCACATCCTGGCAGAAAAACACGTATAGTATAGCTCTCAGTGGGTGCATATATCTCGCAAGTACCTTACTTTAAGCACCATCGAAACAGGAGGTTGACCCGAAACACATATACTGACGCCTCTATGTACTTGAGAAATCACAGAACGTAACTATACATGCGACCTGAATGCCACGTATGGTCCTCAACTGCATATTGCGCGCTCGAGAACTTGGTTAAGTGTCGTTCACACCAATACATTCTACCGTGAGCCAACATGTCTGACATCTACTGGAAGCTCATTTAATAGGCCAATAAATATGGAACTACACACGGACAAAAAAAAATACAACTCGGAACAGGCACTACCATACAGGGCTCACAGCATACAGGCCCCATATATGGCTTACAGCATACTATTGAATCACTATATCGCTGGGTTGTGCAGGGTTGCATGGTGGAGACGGTATTTGTGACGATGTGTGTGAAGTGTGGTGTTGACTGTCTAAACTTCGCATCAAAACACTATGAGAATGGAATACTGTGATATGAAGTATACACCATTTAAAGCATATGCCAAGCATTTCGAGACTGAGTCAATACATTGAAAGGTTTATGAAAATGGCTTGTAGGCGATAAAACCGCCACATAAATAGATAGCTTACAGTATGTTGTTGTAGTCTTCGACAAGCTCAAATGTGCGGGCTTGTGCATTAGAGATGGAGTTCTTGACACCCTTCTTCATAATGGCGCGGAGTTGCACATTGCAGGAGGCCGCGCACCGCCCAGCTACTAGTAGTAGAGATCTGTATATACACAATAGAATGTATATGGAAAATGTGAGCAGAGACCTGTATATACGCCATAGGAAGTATATGGCAAATGTGAGTGGTGACCTGTATATACACAACAAAGTGTATATGACAAAGTGAGCAGATAACTGTATATGAACAACAGGATGATTAGTATAAATGTGTTGGCCGATAGTGCACAGTGGAGTAGGTTACAAAACGCCACCCGTAAATCATCCTAGTGTAAGTTGCAGTATAATGAAACTACACGGTATGCGTGGTGAACGTGTGGAAGACCTACTAAGTTACATGATATAATACAACTATTGAGCTAGCTAATATTAAGAAACAACTGAAGCAAAAGATCGTACTTAAAACAAATACACCTGGAGATTCTACACGGTATATATGAGTAAATGTACAAGAACTAAAGTACCTTGTACTGACGCAAGAAGAGATATTAACAAAGATTTATATAGACTATTTATATATATATATATATACATACATACATGCATACATACATACATACATACATATATATATATATCTATATGTAGATATATATAGATATATAAATATATGTATGCATGTATATATATAAATATACAAATATATATATATACATATATATATATATACAGATATTAAGATAGGTATATATAAAACATAAAATATACTCATATATATATACATATATACACATATACTCATATATATATACATACATACATATATATATATGTACATATGAAAATATTAATATACATACATACATACATATATATGTATAAATATATATGTATATAT
>NW_014039813.1:0-1378 GCF_001186125.1 Sphaeroforma arctica JP610 | reverse complement strand
GTTTGGATTTATATGGATATTGATGACAAATGAAAGACAACTTTCAGAATATTACCTTTTCTTTGACAGCAAGGCAAATCTCCTCTGCTCGTACTTTGAGAGAAACAGAGATAAGCTCTAATTCAAGTACTGCAGCGAGCGTCTCACCGAGACCTGCATTCTCCCATAACTTCTTCTCGACTTTTGCTAAGCGTCTGTGTGTGCCCCCGGCCACAGGTTCGTTTATTGCGTGGCGTAGCGCTGAAGCCGTATTTTCAGTGTCTATCTCCGATCTCTCCATAGTGTTTCTGCTAATATGCACTCATAAGCTATGATATGTATTTATATCGTCTACAGTAGGGGTACACTAGACCATTGCGTGCGGCGTGAACTATTGATGGAATAGATATGCATGTGATATATATACAATAGTGTAGCTGTTCGCCGGTCATTCGGGTAAAGTTAAAGATGAAAGCCAGGTACATATATATTTTTATAATAAAATTATTGGAAAAGCCATTAAAAAGTGGAACTTGGCGGCGACGAATGATTAATGAAATATAAATAGTTTTTCGAATTTGTTGACATTCTGAGGTACAAATATGGCAAGTCAGCTGTGAGTTCCTATACGTGAGATTGCAATCACTGCTGTCCTAACCCTATCGAGTTCTATTAAATTTAGACTTGGTAGACATATATTTATAAGAAAACCAATAAACGTTCATTTGAATGGGTCCGTTATATTCAATATGGGTGCAACTTGTAGGTTCATAGGTGCAATATATGAGATGTTGAATACAATTTTGGCCCTCTAATTCCAATATACGATACAAATTTTAATAAAACGCCGATATGTGTACATTCAACGTATATGAATATTTAAGCACCATAACGTAATACAATGACGAGGTTTGCTGCTATTCTTTGTCTCTTGATACTTTGTATTCAATATCATTTGTGTATGTTTCAGATAAAGTGTATTGATGTATTCGATGAATACATTCGTTGTATCGTATCTAATAACCAAATAGTGTTATATTTATCCCCAATCAACCAAATAGTCCGCACTCATCACCGTAGAAAGTTATCATAATGGAGAGTAAACAACCGTCACAGAGATCACGGCAAAATGCTCGGGGTTCTCAGTCAAGCCAAAATGTATGTTTAGCTTGACCAATTTAAAAGTCAATAAACGTATTTGACACACTCGAGTGCGTGAAGCAGTATTTCGGTCTATTTAAGACCGGCAAATGATGGGTTTTCTACAAAATATACAATGAAAGAAATCAAACAATTTCAAAAGTAATATTCGTTGTGTATAAAAATAAGATTTTTGATCATCAATGAAATGATACTGCGTACATGATATGTGTATACTTATATGTCAGATGTAGTTCAA
>NW_014039814.1:42356-45895 GCF_001186125.1 Sphaeroforma arctica JP610 | reverse complement strand
TATTATATTGTATATATATGTATATATATATATATAACTTATATATATATACATATTATATATATATATATATATATATATATATGCGTATATGTATATGTATATGCCAGTATAAATGTATATATATTTTTATATATATGATGTGTATATTAATATGTATGTGTGTATGTGTATATTTATATGTATGTGTATATGTACATATATGTATGTATATGTATATGAATATATATATATATATATATATGTGTGTGTGTGTGTATTTATATATATATTCAATTCAATACAAGTTTTTTTAAATTGTGGCTCCCCTTCTGGTTCTTCCGGATCGGAATTGAACGTTGAGTTTAATAGTACCAAATCGAGCTTAATTTGAGTCCATTCGGATTTAAAAATTTTGTGTGGGGAGGACTCAATATCTCGACTGGCTATGGATGAATTTGGATACTACCCACGGAACATGCTTGTATATTTGATGCAATTCGTCTCCCTGTTTGATATCTTGAAGATTGAGATTGAGAGTATCTGATGTGTACTTCACGCGACAATTATTAGGAATAGGTATATAAGCATAACCTTCTAAATTAGACAGGTTTTCAGGGTGGTAGGCTTACCTATGATGTACAGTACCTTGCGAATATGATTATAATCATACTACAGCCTCCTAAATGTAATTAATTTAGGAGGCTATGCCGCTATGGATTTCATCAGCTGTAAATTTTTGTTGTTTGTTTCAGAACTTCATACATTCTAATGTCTTTTTTAGGAGGCCATGTTTGTTTACACAAGAAAAGTAAAAAATATAAAGGTTTCTGGGCTGGTTTAAGACACAGTGCTGGGGGATAAGACGATCGGAAACTAGCATGACGAGATGTCTTTTATTGCAGTTAGAAGTTCGATAGACGTCACGATCCGCAGACATCGGCGGGGAGCTAAAAGCTCTGAAAACAGGGGGGAATGTTAATTTATATTTTTGGGTTTTCGTATCCTTTAATATTTGTTTTGCGAAAGCGCGGTTTGTTTGGGTCCAGATTTACAATTTCGTTTTGGTTGTTGTTGGGAGGAAGGGGGGGGTTCGACGGTTCGTTTTCTTTTAAATACGTTAATTTTTAATTTTGGGATTTGTAAATACCCTTGTTTCTTTTGGGAAAGCGCGCGCCCCATGGTTTTTAAAAGTGCAACTTCAATTTTGGTTCACGTTTCGGTCCAGATTTCCAATTTTTGGGTTGTTGTTGTTGTCGGGGGGAGGGGGGTAAGGGAAGCCCCCAATAACCGAACAATATCTCTTCTACTGCTGGTATCAGCGCCACATCGTGTGTCTTGTATTTGGCCTTTCTATATTCATGTACAGGGTCTCAAATGGTCGCAAAAAGCTTCACTTTGTTCCTTATTTGGAAAAAATAAAGTTCTGAGGGACCTAATAGCTAAAGCTTTTAGTGATAAAATACAATGTTGTTCAATTTTCAGAAGGCTCTGTATGCAAAAAACTGAAAATGACCGGTGTCTTTTTTTGGAGGCCATGTATGAGTCAGACCATCGACTCCTAAATAGTAAATACAAGGGAGGCAGGGTAAGCACAGACTACGAATATATTTGTAAAGAAAAGAACCGCCATCAAGGCTTCGTCCAATTATAGGTATCTGGAAGCACATTCCAATGATTCCACCAAGCTTGTACTGCAATTTTAGGGGGGAGTTAGAAAGTAGTAATTCTGTTTTGTGTGCTGTTCATATCTTTCTAAAAAGGAACAAGACTGTGCATTCTCGAAAATCGAGTACTGCCACAGTGTCAGATTCAGAATCTATGTTCTCTAAAAATGTCGTTTTAAAAAAATGAAGAAGACTGGAATCACTGGATTCTCGAGAATCGAGTACTGCGACAACCTATGTTTAAAAAAAAGGTGAACAAAGGCTATGTGCTGTTTGTATTTCTCGACCTCAGCCTTGTTGTTGTATTCATAAAAATGTATATGTTGTCTAGCAATATTATGTATAAATACGGTCTACAACGTGTACACATCCTCACTCCTCCAACAGTTTACGCACCAACAACTTGCAGGTTACGATCAACATGGTATCGAAAGAAGAAGACCGCACAAGCGTGAACATGATAGATACACAACGCATAGCCACACCGCCAATGCAACCAGTGATGATGGTCCCTAAAGGACCGGCTAATGCTGGACCCATTGGTCTCATGGGCTTCGGTATGACTACTGTATTGCTGAACTTCTACAATGCTGGTGTCGCAGAATCAGGAACCGTTGGACTCATTGCGTGCTACGGTATCTTTCACGGTGGACTCGCTCAGCTTCTGGCTGGCATGTGGGAGGTATGCAAGTCTGTCAAAAGCGCTGGGCGTTTATAATACCCGTTGTACCCTCTTGTACATTGTTGCTCGTCGTAGTGTAAGAGCTTCCTAAATTCCCAAGTCTGATCTTCCTTCAACATAGACGTGGCTGTGTTCCCCGTAAACACTTTTTCTTCACTTTTGCGTTGAACACGAGTCCCGTTTGGTTGACTAGACACTTTTTATCCTGAATTGCAAATTTTTCCTTCGTTCGAATCCTGACAATTCCTCTCATTTTTACTATAGATTTCCGCCGGCAAGGTCTTCACCGGGACCGCTTTCACTACATACGGTGCATTCTGGATGGGACTTGGTCTGTTTGATGGGCTCATAGTAACAGGGAATCTAGCGCCAGGAGACATTAGTGAAGGCAAGTGTATCTGGCTGTGCATCTGGGGTGTCTTCACCTTTTTGATGTTCCTGGGAACATTCCGAGCCAATAGAACTGTACAGTTTGTATTCCTGTCGCTGTCTTTGTTATTCTTCCTGCTTGCGGGTGGCGTGTACAGTGAGGGAGTACACAAGACTGCAGGTGCGGTAGGTATTGCCTGTGGTGCCTCAGCCATGTACCTTGGCTGGGCTGAGATCATGAATGAGGTGTACCAGCGCGAAATGATCCCCATTTTCAAAATTAAATGGGAGTGAAGAACTAAAGACTAGATAAACAACAATCCAAATGGCTGGGCTGAGATCATGAATAAGGTGTACCAGCGCGAAATGATCGCCATTTTCAAGATTAAATGGGAGTGAAGAACTAAAGACTAGACAATCCAGATGGCTGGGCTGAGATCATGAATGAGGTGTACCAGCGCGAAATGATCGCCATTTTCAAGATTAAATGGGAGTGAAGAACTAAAGACTAGACAATCCAGATGGCTGGGCTGAGATCATGAATGAGGTGTACCAGCGCGAAATGATCCACATTTTCAAGATAAAATGCGAGTGACGAACTAAAGGATAAATATCAATCCAGAAACAAATAATCTCAGGACGGCCTGTGGCTGTCGGCGACTGTGTAAAACACGGCTGTATGCCCAAGGAGCGAGAAATAAGGAATTAAATAAATACCAATACCGATAACTTGTAAATAAGTTTTTGAGTTGTGCGTACATATGACATAAGATAATAAGTATGTTGGGAATTTTGTATCTGCTCTCCACCCCCTCTAGTAGAGGGCCACCGCCAGGCAGCTG
>NW_014039814.1:29839-41133 GCF_001186125.1 Sphaeroforma arctica JP610 | reverse complement strand
ATATATATGTTACAACGTGGCATCCCATATTACAAAATCATCAACGAGCTCAGCAACAGGCGCAGGACCGTAATCCATTTCGATTTAATATGTTCCTGCGATCAGGACTTGTAATCTCGACTAAGTATATATTTATTTGGATGCTTTCAACTTGGATGCATTCATTTCTAATGCTTTCAATTTGTCTGCTCAGGAGAAGCTTGTATCGGTGATTCAGCTCGGCTACCCTTTGATATCGTGAAAATTAGAAGAGTATCAGACGTTTATTTCATGAGATTATTAGTTGGCAATAGGTATTAATAGATGTTAATAAATACCTTGCGTTTATTATCTAAAACCAGGGCTCATTACGTTAAGCCTAAACACGTTTTCAAAACATTGTGTTAGCGGTATACGGGATACGTTTTTGTACGTTACATGACCATGGCAATGAAAACTGCCAATATATTGGCATATGCGCCCAGCTATATCTTCCAAAATATGGGCGATTACCTGATATATAAATTGAACTTTTGCAGTTTTGGATCCGGACCATTGTATATTTGTCACTTGTTGATCTATTTAGAACAGTTCCTGATTTCCCTTCTTTTGAAGCTGTCGTTTTGGAAACACCAAAATGAATACGGTATGCGTAAAAAAATAAATCTTGTGTGCGTTAACGCAAAACGTAGTACGTTTGGGTGCCCTCCCGCGTCCAGGACTCCTCACTCCATGCTCCACTGCTCCACCACGTTCCTGGCCTCCACTCTCCTGAGTCCAGGCTTCAGTCTCCACTCCACTCCAGACTTCAGTCTCCACTCCACTCCAGACTTCAGTCTCCACTCCACTCTCCAGTCTCCACTCGCCAGCACTGTCCACTGTCCAGACGTCCAGTCTGCCAGAGGCCAAACTCCAGGAGTCCAAAATCCAGAGGGCCCCCGGCAGTCATGCAATACCCTATGGCCTATATTTGTCAGTTTAGTCACTCTGGAATTTAGATCGTATGTGACGGGGGTTAGGGGGGTCAGGGACTCGTCACTCAGGGAATCAACAATGATTATATATTTTTCTTTTTTAAAGGTTCCAAACTTTTCTTTTTCTTTCTAAATACATAATCAAATGTAATAAATATATTATTAGGATACCAGTAAGGAGCCTAAAGTCTTAAACTAAAGATTTGGGATTTCACAACCGCAGCCAGCAGCGTGTCATGATTATTCCACATAGATTCTGAGGGCGAGTCTAAAAAATCTCTAAACACGTAATAGAAAATTCATAATTATACAGGCAGAAGGAAAGTAGGAAACTATGACTATTCACATAATCACATTATGCCGGGCTGGCCCCTGTCATGATAAATTGAATAGAAAACATTCTGAGCCAATGAAGATATGAAGGCCCTTCGGTGCTTCTTGTAATTCCCATAAAAAACTAAAAAGGGGAAGTGAGGCTGTGCGCCCGAGTGCAGACACTACGGAGTGCACACTGCACATTGGGCCAACTTTTTTTGTGGGGGGGGAATCAGGAATTGGAAATAACGTTTTGTGTGCTGTTCAACGCGAGAGCCTCCTAAAATAATTGTGTTCAATTTTAGGAGGCTATGTCAAAATTCAATGCCTTCTTTAAAAATAATATACGTAAACGAAGGCTATGTGCTGATTCTACCCTTGTTGTATTCATAAAAATGGACATGTTCACCAGCAATATTTTGTATATATACAGTCTACAACTGGTACACGTCCTCACTCCTCCAAAGCTTGCAGGTTACGAACAAAATACACCAGAACAAAATGTCAATAAAAGAAGAAGACCGCACAAGTATGAACATGATGGATATACGCACATCCGCACCAATGCAACCAGTGATGATGGTCCCTAAACCACCGGCTAATGCTGGACCCATTGCTCTCATGGGCTTCGGTATGACTACTCTATTGCTGAACTTCTACAATACTGGTATCGCAGAATCAGGTACCATTGGACTCATCGCGTGCTACGGTATCTTTCATGGTGGGCTCGCCCAGCTTCTGGCTGGAATGTGGGAGGTATGCAAGTCTTTTAAAAGCACTGGGCGTTTATAGTACCCGTTGTACCCTCTTGTACATTAATGCTCGTAGTGGGGCATGAGCTCCCTAAATTCTCAAGTCTCATCTTCCTTCAACATAGATTGGGATGTGCTCTTCTTGGATTCTTTTTCTTCACTTCTGCGTTGAGCACAAGTCCCGTTTGATGAACTAAACACTATTTATCCTAAATTGTAACTTTTTCCTTCGTTCGAATCCTTACCATTCTTCTTATTTGTACTTCAGATGTCCGCCGGCAAGATATTCACTGGGACTGCTTTCACTTCATACGGCGTATTCTGGATGGGACTCGGTCTATTTGACGGGCTCATAGTAACAGGGAATTTACAGCCAGGAGACATCAGTGAAGGCAAGTGTATCTGGCTGTGCATCTGGGGTTGCGTAACCTTTTTGATGTTCCTGGTTACATTACGAGCCAATCGAGTTGTACAGTTTTTATTCCTGTCGGCGACTTTTTTGATCTTCGGGTTGGCGGGTGGCGTGTACAACGAAACAGTGCACAAGGTTGCAGGTGCGATAGGTATCGCCTGCGGAAGCTCAGCCATGTACCTTGGCTGGGCTGAGCTGATGAATGAGGTGTACGAGCGGGAGATTATCCCCCCTTTTCTAGGCTAAATAGGGGTAAGGATTAAATAAGTAGCAATTCAGAAGTAATCTCAATTCTCATATAAGGACGGCCTGTGGCTGCCGGCGACCGTGGGCGTGTATGCCTAATGAGCAAGAGTTCAATTTATACCGAAATAATAGTAATTTAAAATTAATCGGGAATTAAAAAATCAATAAATACCAGTAACGTACTTGTGACATGTGTAACTTGTAATTTCGTTCCTAACGTCCTACGGACGTTAGTCCGTTGTGGGATATTTTTTCCTCTCTCTACTAGAGTAGGTCATGACTTCGTTGTACTTTTCAGTGTTGAGATGACAATGGTATCTGCCTACTGCTTTCTCGGCTAAATACTCGCTGAAATTCCGACTAAAAAGAATATGGGGTTATTTGCACAATGCACAGACTCGTGTACTTTGTCTGCCCCTCTCGCTCTCTCTCTACTTACTAGTAGACAGCAGAGTCACAGAGGGCATATAGTACATGGGCGCCTACTGGAGAATAGACAATACAAGACTACAGAGGGTCAGAGTCCCCCTGAGTCCCCGACCCTCTACTACTTAGTCTACTAGTCTACACAAGAAGACATACTCTCTTTCTCTACTAGTCATGATGAGACTCCTTTTTACTTCGTTGTATATATTATTTTATGATTCTCTCATCTCACATCTGGATAGAGTCTCTCGTAAATGCAGAAAGTCTCGGGGAAATTGTTGTTTCCCGGAATCGTAAATTTTGTAGAGACTACATACAAATATAAACATGTATTTTAAAATTAAATTTAAATGTATGCAATATGGTCAATGGCGCTTCAATTGATTCCATGCCTAATATGAATATCCTTATATCCAGAGACTAGAGGGCCGCGGAATATGGATACTTTGAGATCTGCTCCTAGCTCTCTGTCTAGAGAGGAGCCTAAAGAGTTAAGGCTCACCCTCTCAGCCTCTCTACTACTACTACAATCTGGCTTGGTGTGAGGTGGCGACAGTGTCGCCGTGTTCAACAGGTAAACGACAGTCGGAGATTGTCGGAAACTGTCTTGTCGTTAACCTCTAGGTTCCGCCATGACTATTATAGAGGTCAATATATATAATTCATTGGCTTAAAGACAAATTAAATCTTTTCATTGGTTAAACCGACACTAGGTTAACCCTCCGGCCATCTGTCAACTGTCAAGTCGTTTCCCATTTATTTGTATAATGGGTCCCTGACTCCCTCCCCCTGGGCCTGGGGCCCTGGGGCGTGCCTGTCAGGCTGTCTGCACTTTGCAGTGTGTGCCGTCACTGCCGTGTGGCCTCTATTGCAATAAAATATAAATGTTGACAAAAAAATTTACAGAGTCAAAGAAGCAATAGCTCTGTAGAGGAGCATAGTGCATTGGCACAGCCACAAAGCAGCAAACTGCAAAGAGCGAGCAATCATATCTTGCTATACTTAGAACGCTTTCTATTGCGTCTCATCGTACAAATTTTTAAGACTGTAGAGCCAAAGAGGCCATGCCCGACTCAGAAGTCAGAACTCAGAAGTCAGGATAAATAACACAAAGCCTATAGGCTATAGATCATAGACGCCAAGGACATGAGGAAGGGTTTCTCTCTACTGGGGGGACACTCTACGTAGTGCACCCTGCATCGTGCATAGCCTTTGTTCAATTTTCAAGACTATGGTGCTAAATTTTATAGTCCTTACTGGCTTACTCCTTACAAACTTTGTTTTTGTTTTGAAAAAATCAATATTTTTTTCAATATTTTTAATTTTTATTCTTGTACAAGAATTTGTATTAGCCCTCTCAAAACGCCAAAAGAGTAAAGACATTACTCTTGTGATTTCCTCTCCCAAGCTCCTCGAAAACTGGAGATCCTATTTTATATATAAAATTCCAGATTCAGACCTGATTCCAGTATAGCCTTCGGCTTCCATCGAAGGCTATGTATGATTGTTTATAGAATTTTTATTTATTTTCAAAAACTCATTTTTGATTCCAGAGCATATAGAGGGCAGAGTCTCCGAATTAGTAGAGAGGTGCGAGCCGAACAGACATTGCTCTTATTTTAAAAACAGAGCAAGAGGATTCGAGGTGCACTATTTTTATTGCTTTATTCTTTTTGTTTTGTTTTGTTTTTGTATGGACTAAAGATAACAAACAAAAAAGCCTTTGTATTACATAGTAGGACCTTAGCCGGGTGTCCATCCGGTATGAGGATGGACAATGGATATTTGGCCCTGTCCCGAAGGAACAGGACCAGGCAGTGACATTAGGGATAGTTGTTTTAATGGAATAGTGGATGAGGAGGATATATTTTGAGTTGTGAGACATAGAGTTTTAGGTCTCTGGGAATATTAAATACGTATGTCGTTTGGTGCACTCGCGTATAGATAGGGTTCGAAATCACCTACTTTGAGCAAGTACATTAGCACCATCAACCACTGGTCCGATCGATGAGTTAGATAGCGGAAATTGCTTTAGAATGACCAGGACTTTTAAAAATCTCCTGAACAGATTTTGGATTTTGTGTCTCAAAAAAAGGTTGGCTTGCTCAAAATTTGGAATATATTGTTCGTTTTTCATGAGGGCAGAAATCGACGGGCCGCTTCATCAAGAAAGCCGACGCAAGTCTCAGACTCTCAGAATAAGTCCTCTATTTCATGTAGAAAAATAAGTTTTTTTCATGTCATTTTGGGGTCATTTCTCATGTATAGTGTGAAAACATATTACGTTTTTTAATCGTACCAACATTTGGAGGTATAAGCGTATACGTATTGGAGCCCGACACCTATGTCCCATTTTGGTCCGCACACGGGGTAGTGACATGTCAAAATGTGGCCGTTTTTTTACGACGGCAATGGCTTCTTAATAGGGTTCTCCCGATCTGTACATAATTTTTTACCCAATTTCAAATTATTTCGGGTAGAAATGCCAATTCTAAGAATCCATTTCGAGCATAGCAGTCATTTTTTTTTTTGAACCCAAAATAAAATTATAATATGTATGTACTGTCCTTGCATACATACATAAACACATATTTATTTATTTTAAATACTTTGTTTTGTTTCAAAACAAAAGACATTATAAGCCACTACCAAAAAATATATAAGTGGAAAAGTAGAATAGAAAACTTAAAATATTTATCGAGGCTTGAACAAACAAAAAAACCCAATTAATCGAGTGATTATTTCATAGCCGTCTATTGTCATTTATACTATTTTTTGTATTTTTTTTGTATAAACAACAACAACATCTACTGCCCTGGAGAGAGGCTGATATTTTAATAATTAAAATTGAACGCAAATGCCAATGTCTCCGTATAGTGTATTTACACATAACACGCCTAACTTAACTACCCACCACGCCGCGAAAGTTTCGAAAGAACACGGACTCGTATTTGACACGGTATTCAGCCATTTTAAGTTATACATACCTCGGGTTGACAGGCATAACTCCTGCCCTTGATGTAGCATATCTAATAACATGTATCGAAGGAAAACCAATGTTCACTGGGCGGCACCAATCAATAGCACGCGCTCGCCACTATGTGATGTGCATTGGATTCGCATCTGATTCCCATTATCAGCCCTATAAAGGAAATACATATCCACGTGTTTAGTATCATACAGTTCTCTGTTACTACTGTAATTACAATCAGAACTCCATTGAATATAGTGTGATATGCTTCATGTTCACAGTCTCAAAAAGTTGATCGGGTTCGCGATGTTGTTCAGTGCATCTGCCTCTGTAGCCGATTTAATATGGAGCGATGAATTTGACGGAGCTGCTATAGACCAAGGCAAGTGGGGTTATGACATCTTACCGGCATACAAATACAACAACGAGTTGCAAGAGTACACCTCGGCGTCAGCCAACTCGTTTGTAAAAGACGGCCTTCTGCATATAAGTGCCGTTCCTATGGGGATGGGAGGTATACCAGCGCCCGAATGGTGCCACGCAACAAAGGAGACTGGACGTATGATACTGTGAAAGTTAGAGCGTCTATTCCATTGGAAGAAGGTATGTTTTGATAAGTATGCGCTCACTATTCTCTGATATTAATCATTTTCTGTTTTTTTCCATCTTACAATAATAACGTGTGGTGAGGATAGTAAACTTTTATAGTTCAATTCTAATCACTAGAAACTGCTAACTCTGTACGTTTACCTTTCATTTTATGTTGCATGCGTAGTAACTATTTCACTGTTTGCGTTTAATCAGGGCTCTGGCCAGCCATATGGATGCTACCCACGGGCAGTCCTAACAAATGGCCGAAGGGTGGCGAGATTGACATACTGGAACACGTCACATGTGATGCTAATCGAGTGCACGCCACGGTACATACAGGCGCCTATAATTGGCCTATGAACAAGCAGGTGGGGTCATCTATAAGTGTCCACGATGTGCGAGATTTCCACGAATACGCTCTGGAATGGTCCCCTACTGCTGTGATAGTGTTGCTAGATGGAAACGAGTACTTCTCGTTCGACAATGACAACACGAAGGATCTTTTGACATGACCGTTTGACGAACCGTTTCACCTTATCCTGAATGTCGCAGTTGGTGGAAATTGGGGAGCGTATTGTCTGAATGGTAAGAAACCGAGCTTCCCCTCTAATGGCGAGGAGAGCACTGTGCTTGTAGACTACGTGCGCGTCTATGCGGGGGTCGATTCCTATTCAACGCCAGTGACAGGTAGTGACATTCCTTGTGACCAACCCCAACTCGACTATGCGTGTGAGTGGAAAATCAAATGGATGTTGGAGAATTGGGACAAGGTGGATTGGACTGATGCGTACGTAGCTCACGGCGTGGATGGCACACGATGCTCTATACAGCGTTATCTGTTCAATCGGGAGGGGTTCTGCACTGATCCTGATATGGATCTAGTGAGAAATCCCCCTTCGGCATCACCAGCAGCCTCGACAACACCTTCGGCAACCTCAGCATCATCCACTACACCCACGCCGTCTGCCAAGCCCACTCCGCTACCTACACTATCGTCTACCGCAATGCGGTTGCCTGGTAACCGTCAGTCATGTGTTGTGGATCCCAGCCTGTCCCTAGAGATCGCGTGTGGATCTGCCATTCAGATATGTGCGCGTGCAGATATTAATTGCGCGGTAACGCCCTCAGTAACCACGTGCAGCGTGGCATTGCTCAACGAGATCTTCTCACTCTACTACAGAGCAAACGCCTGCGCCGAGAGCGCATGCAATTCGGCTGGCTCCGCTATGTTGAACACATGCGTGGCTAAGACGGATGTGGTTATAGGGGACGTGTGTAACTCCTCATGGCGGGGGCTTGGAGTAGTGGGGGTGTTGACAGCTCGGATATTCCGGGCTGTACTACGCTGAATGCGAATAAGGCCTTCTCACGCTACCACAGAAAACATGGTTTTCATGAAAGAACCTGTGACTTTACTGGCAGTGCAACGTCTGACTAGATCATTTTTATGACACAGCTATACGAACATTTGTATTTTATGTCCGCCTGTGGGCTGGCAACATATGGGGGCGTGCGGTAGATATATATACAAGTAAGAGCCATTTTTATAGAATATAAAACGTATAGAGTTAAAGAGTACCACCCAGCCATCATTCGCATAGTGATCAAAAGGATAAAACGTCTAGAGTTGATATAGTATCACCCAGTCGTCGTTCACGTAGCTATGTATAGCTTTATGGAAACACCATATCATCATTCTGGGCATAGTTTTGTATGGGTTTTACCATTTTCGTAGCTATGTATAGATATATGGTAATACCATTCACGTAGCTCACCCAGTCGTCGTTCACGTAGCTCACCCAGTCGTCGTTCACGTAGCTATGTATATCTATATAGAAACACTAGATCATCATTCTGAGCATAGTTTCGTATAGGTAATACCATTTTCGTATATATGTATAGCTATATGGAAACACCAGATCTTTTTTCTGAGCATAGTTGTATATATAGGATAAATACCATTCACGCAGCTATGTATAGCTATATGGAAACACCAAATCATTATTCTGAGCATAGTTGTGTATAGGTTAAATACCATTCACGTAACTATGTATAGCTATATGGAAACACCAAATCACTATTATGAGCATAGTTGTGTATAGCTAATACCATTCACGTAGCTATGTATAGCTATAGGTTAAATACCATTCACGTAGCTATGTATAGCTATATGGAAACACCAAATCACTATTATGAGCATAGTTGTGTATAGCTAATACCATTCACGTAGCTATGTATAGCTATAGGTTAAATACCATTCACATAGCTATGTATAGCTATATGGAAACACCAATTCCATATTCTGAACATAATTGTGTATAGGTAATACCATTCACGTAGCTATGTATAGCTATATGGAAACACCAAGTCGTCATTCTGTGCATAGTTGTGTATAGCTACTACTTCGGTACACCACTTGCCCCACTTCTACTACACCGAAAGTTACTACGAGCAAACCAAGATAGACAAAGCGTCCCCATTGATTTCGCTGAGACGATGGTCAGTATTCTGAATAAGAACTTCATTTAAACTTTGTTTTATTTCGATAATATATCACTGAGTATTTCAGATAAACTAAGTTTACACCCATGTATCTAGCTTGCGATTTTTAATAACTTTATGCGGCTTCGGCTTCACCGGCTGCCTTTTTGGCGCCAACAGTGTTGGTCAATACTTCGGAAATTTCGGCCCAGCATTCCTCAGTGCACTGAGCGAACTTCTCAGCCTGGAACAGTGAAATGGTAGGTAAATAAATACGCTCCTGACATGTGCAGTGTGACTGGGGGAATGGTAGGTAGATAAATGGAAAGCCTGGATTAAAGTTCTAACATTTGCAATGTATTTGTTTATTTTCCTTCTTCATTGCCCGTACCGAACAGCCTGTCAGAAGAGGTCTTCCCAGTGATAGGAGCTCATACACAACTATATATATACCCGTACCGAACTGCCTGTCAGAAGAGGTCTTCCCAGTGATAGGAGCTTATACACAATTATATATATATATATATATAAGTACGAACAAGCGGTTGACACTCAGATAAACTATACCTTATTCTCGTAGTTGGTGATATGAAGTCCCATATAGCCGTCAATCAGACTGTAACCCACACCGAACCCATCAGCACAGACAGGGCCAAACCCACCGGCCTTAATCGCATCACTCTGTGGCGAATAGAGAGCATGTTATTTATGTAAAATGACTTGGTTGTGCTTAGATTAGAAGGTATCTGGAATATGTTTAGTGGCTTAGTAATGCTTGGATTAGACGATATTGGTCTATGTAAAGTGACTTAGTTGTCCTTATATTAGAACGTATATGTAAAGTGGGCTTGTGTTCAGCCCGGTGATTACGCATAGCAGGGATTATGAGAAGGTATGAGAGCATACCATTCGGAGTATGCACAATCCTATGACCGAGCGCAGAGGAAACACATCCCACATCCCACACACGCACACGCATATATATATATTTATATATATAATATACACATGAAAATATATATATATATGCATGTATACACATATATATGAACAGCACAGATACACACGTGTGCACCCGGGGCACTTACCGACAAGGTGGAGGTAGACAGAATGATGTGGTTCATATGGCTCCACACGCCGGCGTGTGTGAACAGCTCAGGCGTAACACCCAACTCGTCTTCAGAGAACTTCTTCAACATGTACATGTAACGATCGAATCCCTTGCCTGTCATATGAGAAGAGTCGAGGTGCATGTTGTGTTTTGAAGTTTAGGGTCTAGGGTTCGCACAAGTTGCGGTATAGGGTTTAGATTTTACACACATTAGGTCAGATATAGTGACTATATGGAATTGGTGTACATTTGCGCATGTAGCAATGGCATCTCTTCAGATTCACTCACCGAGCAAAAAAGGATGCACCAATTGACATCACAAGAGTGTCGCTATACACATCGCGAGTGTGAGTGTGGTGTTATATGTATAATATATATATATATATATTTAAATATGTATATATTTAAATATATAACTAAATATTTATATAAATCTATACAAATATAACTATATTTCTATACAAATACTACATATATATTTACTATATATATATATATATATAAACAAATATATATGTCTATATATGTATACATATATATACATATATATATTTATACATACATATACATTAATATATATAAACATACATACATATACATATATATATATATATATATATATATATTTGTACACATAAAAATATACATGTAAATACGTCGTTTAAGTACAAATATACGAACAGAATCTTTTGCCTGTCTGGTATGGTAGCGAATAATGTGGTACAAAGGAGATGATCCACTCTTTATATATAATACAATACATATGCATATGCAAATATATATATATACGTATATATGCTATATAAAGACGATAAGTCTCGCCAGCTATACATTTACGACAGTTCATATATATATATATATATATATATATATATATATATATATATATATACTACTATATATATATATAATAACTACTACTATATATATATATAATAATACTACTACTATATATACTATACTATAGTGTAGTAGTACGTAGTCGTCGTGTCGTACGTTACGTTTACGTTTACGTTACGTTTCCGTTCGTTCGTTC
>NW_014039814.1:26962-29819 GCF_001186125.1 Sphaeroforma arctica JP610 | reverse complement strand
TACTATATATATATATATATATATATATATATATATATATATATATATATACTACTATATATATATATAAATACATACCTATATATATATATAAATACATACCTATATATATATACAACATTGTGTGGAATGGTACCTGTGGCAGCGTTCTTAGTAAGTTCTCCGTGTTTCTTCGCAGCTGTCTGCAGAGCCTTCATCTTTTCGTCGCGGGTGGCATTGGGATCAGAGAATGTCTGTTCATAGGATGTTGGTTGTGGTATTGAGTCAGACGCCATAGTGTGGTTTGAAGCAACGGTGAGCAGTTTAATACTCGTAGAGAAATATATGTATGTATCTAATGTGACTATGTTATTATTTACCAAACAATAAACGAATAAAATACAATCAATAACAAAACATTAAACAATAAACAATCACTGATAGAGACAATTAGTGCACGTGCAATCGCTGACAAACGTAAACACATTCCAGCCCACGAATCTAGGTATATATATACACACATACATACATACATACATACATATACATATATATATATATATATGACAAAAAATCTGTGTATAACAACCCAGAACAAAACATACCAGAACACAGGCCTGTGTTTCGGGGGTGTTCGATCGCACAGTTTCGGTGCGGCCGTGTTTGAAAGCCGCGGTAGAGCATGACTCATATGTGGGGACAAATTTGCCGGTCATTTTGTAGTAGCTGGATGAATGTTTGGGAGACAAAGCCATGAGATATCCATGTGAGTATACATATACATATACATATAGATATATAGATATATATATATAATGTGACTACATATGTTATTTAGAATGCAATAAGGATATTGCATAGTGAGTTACTTTAGGCTACCTTTAAACCTCAACCTATACTTTAGACTACTGTTTACACCTACCCTACTTTAGACTAACGCTTACATCTACCCACACTTTAGACTACCGTTTCCACATACCCATACTGCAGCACGAATTGGCATACGGCATCGGCCCCTACGCCGTACTCTTTGATCTCATCTTTACCCATTGGGCCCATGCGACAGATCTGGAACTCCAGGCCACCTACCAACTTCTCGAAGTCTTGCTGAGAGGATGTGATGTGTTTCTGCGGAAAGAATAGGACCGCACAGTGCGTTCGAGTCAATATATACCGAAGTTCTTGAGATGACATGTGCACACAATAGACAACATGGTTCTGGTTCTAGTATACAGATGTTCCTACGATTGACAATACAAATCTAGTACTTGTGTTAACATTTACAAGCAGAAGTTAATATAGATCTAGTCCTTCTATAAATACGTACATCAATAGTTTTAAATTTAGTCTTCGTATAAATACGTACATACAACAATTTTAAATTGAGTCTTTGTATAAATACGTACTTACAATACTTTTAAATATAGTCCTTCTTTAAATACGTACATACAATGGTTTTAAATTTAGTCTATGTATAAATACGACCATACAATACTTTTAAATATAGTCCTTCTATAAATACGTACATACAACAGTTTTAAATATAGTCTTTGTTTAAATACGTACATACAATAATTTTAAATATAGTCTTTGTATAGATTCGTACATACAATAGTTTTAAATATAGTATTTGTATAAATACGTACATACTATAGTTTTAAATATAGTCTTTGTATAAATACGTACATACGATTGTCAATATACACTTATTTCTTGATACAGCCTACCTACTCCGTCGCGCGTATATGCGCGTGTTTGTGCATATCCTCAGTGCCTACATGTACATGTCTGTGTGTGATCTCTCTGCATTCACACACATCGCCTATACCTACACACGTGGTCACACACTCCTACACATACACACACCATACCTTCACATTCTCTGACATCTTCAACTCCATCTCCGTTGGCTTTGTGGCTGTGGCTGTGCCAGTCAGCTGTGGTGTGTTGTTGACATCGGCATAAACCTCGTTGATGAAACGCAGCACAGCAACACCTGAGCGCGTGCACACAATACAAATGGGGTTAGCCATGCTATGTGTAGACGACTCGAGCTTTTAGGATTTAAAGTTTTAGGGTTTAGCGGTAGCTATGGCACAGCATAGAGGGGAAGGAGTGGGTGCAGCTCTGTATAGTAAGATGAAGTATACCCATTAGCTCAATTATATCACAGGAAGTCGTCGGGCAAATGCACATGCGAATTAAAAACACACAGATAGATACACCAACCACAGACATGCCGTTGAGCACACACGAATATGTAATTCATTCATACGCCAAAACTATGTGTAAACTATTTATATACATATGTCCATAACGCACATGTAGTCCAGCCCATATGCATATGTAAACAAGCAATACGTCAAAATCATATGTATACTATTTATATGTTTATATATATATATATATATATCACACACACACACGATCTCAAACATATATCACACACACATACGCATGCATATATATATGTATATATATATATGTATATATATATATATCACACACACACCATCCTCCCCAGGCGTGTTCGAAGTTCACTGCAGACAGGCCATCGGGGCGAGTAATGAGTGAAAAGGACTTGTCAAAGTACCGGTCCTTGCCCTTTCCAAACAGGAACTGACGGGACATATCCGCCTGAGCAGAAGGTACAAGTGGAAGAGAAGACACTTGAGAGATGAATCAATCGAGCAATGAGCCAATGAACCAATCGGTTGAGCAGTGCAGTACAACAAGTACAGAACATGGGTACATGAAGGCCCGCAGACAAACGTCACATGTGTGGAGATATCTATATATATATATATATAATATATATATATATATATATACACATAGAACATAATAGTATATACAGAGGCTCTAGAAACAAAAAAAA
>NW_014039814.1:4219-17137 GCF_001186125.1 Sphaeroforma arctica JP610 | reverse complement strand
GTGTGTGTGTGTGTGTGTGTGTGTGTGTGTGTGTGTGTGTGTGTAATATGTACATATGGATATTTCTACATGGGTTATGTATATATGAACGATGACATATCCTCATCCCAGAACAACAGCAGGTTTAATATCCTATCAACATCATCCTTTAACCTATTCAATCATCTATTGTTGTGATAGATTGCGTTCCTGAATGTCTTGGACTGAAAATCAACACGATAAACAGTGACGGGTTAGAATAGGCTGATCATGAATAAAGGCCGTTAGTATGTGACTATAGAATACAAGTCAATTATTTACAATTCATGAACACAAAGATGTACACGCAGTAATTGTCACTCATAGCAATTCGGGTATATTGTGCAAACTCTGATTCCACGGCTGAGGAGGATAAGTTAAGTTTCCTAATCTGAGCGCACGGAGATGTTGATTCTTACATTGACTTCCCACACTGGAATGATAAGTAGGATAGTTATACACCTTTTCTAAGCTATTACACTATAATCTATTTTTGGAACAGTAGTGTCCCAGCAAACCTATCTCCAAAGACGAGTGACGACTCTCGTACGGCTGCATCCTTTTCGCAATGCTATGAGGCTGAGGTAGAGTTCGTACGCGACAACAACTCAACCTAAACTATTACCCGTTCCTTGGGTGCATCCATCACCTAGTTGATATACAAGCCACTAAGCATTATAGGCAGTGGCCAGTCAAGGCCTGTCAGTACACTCTACTGTGCTTTATGCCTGTGTATTGATGCTATTAGTATTGTTCGTGATCCGCTGGGACACACTCACCCACAGCCCACAGAGGGGAATACCGAACTTTACAACATAGCCTTCTATTTTCAATAAGACCAATGTATAGACCTGTGTGTGGTCTGTAGCCCAATTAATAAAGCCTCGTAACCTCGAGCTTCTTCGTCGGAGACTCTGATAAATCTATCTCATAAAGTCGCAACCAAAAGAAGCGTTGGGTAACGTGATAGTGTGCTTATACTGGTCCAAGTTGTCCGTGAATACTAAGACTAGCCATAACCTTCTAAATGAGACAAGGGCTATGAACGATCCGGCAGAATATACTCTGGTACACATTCCATTGCTGCGCCAAATAAAAACAACTGATCCAGCACCACCGGCGCCCTCTATAATATGCCAGAGCGCTTGAGACTGCAATGGGTCTGCCTGGTGCTGACAGGCACTAACGATAGCACGGTATCATGATCCCACCCCCCGCGTACATGTTTATGATCAGGGAGGCATTAACACGTGGTCGTCATATGTATTAGCCGTCGACCGAAGTGACTGGTCTAATCAGAGAGCGGTACCTAGATATTACTTCGACGGACTGCGAGTGTTCTACGATGACCGTTACGTATACGTCATATCCCATGGTGTCACCTGATGTCCTTTTTGCAATATTTTAAAAGTGATAAACATGCTTCTTGTTTCGTATCAAACAATCTAAATCAAGCACAAACATACCACACTACAGACCTTTATGTCTCCTATTTCAATATTATATCCCGTTCTTATGGAAATTGGTCGCGACACAGTCAAAAGAGCAGACAATGACCTGTTGTTGTGCCATCCAGCTAGCTGCTATTAACAGATCAGAGAACCACAAAATAAATAACAACTTCGGGACGTGACACGCTGACAGGATATCTACATCACAACCCCGAATATGTGTGCCCTCTAAAGTCCAAAGGATGTATACAAAGACACTCCACAGCCAATATTGGCCTTTTGAGCAACTTATAGATGGCTATCCGGAATTGATGGAATAAGTTGGTTTATTCGTTCATTGCAATATATTTATATATACTACAAATTGCAATATATATATATATACTACTGCTTGCTGCAATTTCGTGGTGTGGATCATGCATCGTTGTATAGAATATAGTGCATGAATGAAAGAATGTATCAAAGGCACAACCAGTGTGCTCTCGCCATTGAAACGGGGCTTGTCTCCCAAGTATGGGAATACTAACCTACTATTACATAGCAGTGGTACTCGGCATAATTACTTCCGTAATTAATCCGAAGGAAGGCAACAGCTACTATAGCCATAGAAAAAACAAGATAAACCCTAAAAACAACTCAACCACAGATTGCGTACTAATACTGCGCCGACAACGCACGCGACACTCACAAAGAAAAACTGTACTCTGCAAATAAGCGCCTGGATTGCTCTCCTTACTTCCTCGGGACTCGGCAGGCGACCAGATACACTTATATATATATATATATATGTATGTATATAAAGCCCATGGCAAATCAATTGACTCATTGTTTTATTTATATTATAAATCCCTAACAGGTCGGTCAAACTAAAAGCGCAGTCTGTGACCCAATGTTCCCAGGTCGGTCAGTACGAGTGCGTGTGCCGCCTCTTGGCTTCCTATGCTTTTGCTCGTCGGGCGAGTCATAACTTGTATTGAACTTATCTTGCAATAAACATACACACTTCTTGTCTCAGCAGTCTTACTCGGCATAATTACTTTCGAATAATTAATCCGGAGGAAGGCAACAGTCATCGACAAAGGCACACACTAGCGGACATGGTAAATCGCACACATACTCGACATAATTTAGTCGGCACTAAAAACATACTTGTATTTTAAAAGTCAGAAAGCAACCGCATGCTAATAATCTTTTCTCCAAATGCATAAACCACGAACTACATGGCCCATACACATACGTACTACATATAAAGACTATAAACCTGTCACAAAACCAATGAGAAACAACAATCACTACAAACCAGACAGTAGTTTCCTAAAAGAGTTGAATATTTTATTAATGATATGACAAACGAGACTAGCATCCACTAGCGAGTTGAACCCTAGCAGTTCTCTCGGCAATACTTGAATGTGTAGTGTATGTCGACTACTACTTCTTTCCCATGGATGGAAAGCTAACAACCATAATGCAGAGTGAAATACATCTGAAAGCTAACAACCATAAAGCAAAGTAAAATACATCTCTTGTTTCATAGCAGTGTTACTCGGCATAATTACTTTCGAATAATTAATCCGGAGGAAGGCAACAGCTGTTATAATCATCAACAAGGACATATTTGTGAACAGACGTATACAAACATGACAGATGAGCTTAAACATATATCTAAACACATGCACCATATACTCGCAAATATAAACATGCCGGATGAATTTGTACAAATATCTGAACACTTGCACAATCATAAACTCGCAAACCAATATCAAAGATTCCGTGTGTATATGCAGGTTGACAACAGATTCCTTCAACTAAACTGTAATAGCCCTTGTAGGCTGAACATACCACTAACTACGATAGTAATCGAAAACATTCAACCAGAGCCATAACAAACGGAAAGCAGTCATAAGATTTAATTTACTCATCACCCTCGATGTGCACCTTCTTAGATACGTAAATACCATCCAAGAATTTACGAATATCCTTTCTCTTGACAGTGGTCGACTGCTGGATTTGGGCAGCGGCCTGTGACACCATCTCGATATCGTTACCCTATGTATGCATAAAGGTTAATAGACCCGATAAGTATACCTCCGAAAAAGAGAAACAGAAACCAAAAAGAAAAGTAGAACGAATACATCATATATACAATGATGCATCAAACAATCTATGCGCAAGTATCGACATGCAGTACAAAGCGAATGTTGTGGCAATACAGAGACATACATTTATTTATCCAATGACTATGCAGTATACGAAATCCGAATATTCGATGCGATCAGGTTGTCAGAGGTAGTTATGCTTCATAACACACCAAAGGGTTCAGCCAAACTGTGAAATTTGTTGATCATCAATTCACATCCTTATTGTTGCACACAGATTTAATTTTCAGCACTATACAACAACTACAACAGATACACCCGCAGTACACCTGCGCTCATCACATTTCTACACGTCTATTGGTTCAATGCACATAAATTCACACTAAACTTTTTCCAGACTTCGAAAACCACGGCATGAATATACACATTCAAACATGACTGACAGTACACACCTGAACAGAGATTTCATCCTTGCCCTCGAAGTTGGCAGTAACTCCTTCGCCGCATGTGATCTTTCGCACAACCTTCTCTCCCAAGAAATTGCGGATCTCGACGTCACGGCTGTTCTCGATGTTGACGTTGATGGGGAAATGGGCGTATACGTAACGCATGTGGTACTTGAATCCCTTGGTTACACCAGTGATCATGTTCTCAATGTGAGAGCAGACAGTGCGCACACAGGCGAGGTCTTTACGGCCGGCAAACCAGACATCGACACGGATCTGATCTGAGGCGATCTTGCGGATATCAAGATTCAAGTGCTGCGTTCGAAAGCACGTGTTGATATAGACATATATATATATAAATTATTAGATTTGTGTACACCTGCAGTTGTATATGCATAATTTGTGTGCACCCACAATAACATGCATGATTAATTGCAAGCTATACTCTGGATAGTGAAGTAGCTTTGAATATACATCTAATATATAAACAGCTCACTTATATGAATACGACTATAGCATCGATAAGAATCAACGCATTTTGTGATACATTAACCGAGGAGATGAGATCAGGTTGTCAGAGGTTGTGTACTGCATTACGCACCAATGGGTTCAGCCAGATAATAAATCGGTTGGTCATCATTTCAAATCCCTCAATAGTCAACCATTTCTCTAGCACTGCGTAATCCATGTCATTTAAGGCTACCGATGTAACACACTGTATAGCAGTATAACCATAGGTATAATAAACCGGCCAAAAATTGGCACACAACAGATGGGTTTCAGTCAGACACGCACGACTGATCGATCAATAATATCCCCGTGTCGAGAGTGAAAGTATTCTGCACTCTCTCAACACACCTATTGACAGTTCTCTGACTGCTTCCACACTTAATCCAATAAAGTTCAAAAAACAATTCGAGCATATATTTGTGGGCTAATGTATGCAGATCCAATAGCTCGGAATGCTGCGCGTAAACTACACAAACACCACAGCCCAGAACAATGCCGTATTGCGGCGATGTTGTCATACTACTGCGTATGGCCTGCAACACAAACTGTTTCCAACACGTTGACGAACACAGGGAAATCCGATCGCATTTGCTTCGTATGCTGTACACCGTAACATAACTTCGAGACACAACTGCATCCGAAACCAACTACACGAACACGGTACATACGTTGAAGTTCTTGACGAGCTTTCCACGGGGTCCGTTGACAGTGGCCACACGCGACTTGACGTTGCAGGTCACTCCCTCGGGAATGGTAATCACCTGGGTTCCCAGAATAGTCTTCATCTCAGCTGCTGCTAGATGGTGTGTGCAAGGAGTAACAAAGGCTTTCTGAGAAACTATTCGTCGATGCAATATTTTCACATATATTCGGATATCTTGTTGTATATTAGCCAACACTCGAGCTTATTCTATAACTGCATCCGTATATTTGTTGCTGATGTACTGCATATTTCACGCCTAAAATTGATTGGGTAATGTAGTGGTATGTATGCCATGCTCAGGATATACATAGATATGCAACATGCTCAGAGGATTCGATGAGCATAGTTTTGCATGTATTATGGAGTTGTTCGAGTCATTACTTCGTTCATGACTACTTCTGCGCTGTTTGATTCTTTTGTGGCTGCCAAGTCGTAATGTTGCTGCCTATATATAGTCTTCGACCATATTCATGACGCATGCAGCCACTCTGCTGGGCACTTTCACTTCTTCGCGAAGCGTTTCTTATTGCTGCAATAACTACTGATATGCTGTGTTTGCTACTATATATTTGCTCGTATCTTCTTCTTGCTGAACATGTATAAACATGAGTGGTGGTACATCATATGTGCGTTGGATTGTGCTGCAACACGGTCGCATTGATGTAGCATCTAAAAATTTGAAAGTAAATGACTCCTCCCCTACCGCCTGCAAAGGACTTCCCGGTGGATCACACCTACTCCTACACTATAATTGTATACAACACCATCGTTTGGGTCATAATTGCTTCACTTTGTATGCCATTTGTCTGAACACACCTCAGAGAATTTCAGACAAAAAGAACAGGGTCATGAGCCGGAATAATGGTTATGTATTTGTCAGTGTGTTTATTCACTTGCGCCACATGGGACGCTCCGGTCTGTTCTCTATAAATTGGTTGAGAATTGTAAGATTTTAGGTTAGTATAGGCAGTCAACTGTAGGTATTGAAAACTTGGTTTGAGAAAGTATGAGTGTGAAGGCAAATATGTCGAAAACAAGGTTTATCAAAGTATTAGTGTGGATACAAATGTATCGAAAACGAGGTTTGAGGATTTGTTGATAATCTTTCACCTGTCAGGTCAAGGTGACAAAGATATTTAAGATATTGTAAGCACCTGTTTTTAATTAGACCTTTGATTTCTTGAGGTACTACTGTATCAATAGAATTTGGTACAGCAGCTATAGATATATTTTTTAAATCCTAAAATCCTATATGTTTTTAATTATTTAGAATCTCTAATAGAATTGTCAAGTGCTGACAAAAATAAAACAGAAACAAAACCAAATCAAAACAAAAGCATCTGCAAAAGCATTGATAAATATTTTACTATTGATTTTTATGTGTTAAAAAAATGTATGCACAAAAGAAAGAAATATGTTAATACAAAAATTGAACCTGGTTTATTTTGTAAAAAGAGATGCACATTTTTGTCACAAGAAACGTGTTGGAGTTGCGACCGTAAAAATAATAAACCTGGTTTATTTTGTTAAATAAAATACACATTTTTAGACACATTTTGTGTCTAATTTTCAGAAGGCTATGATTTTGTCACCAAGAAACGTGTTGGAGTTCAAGAGTTGCGAAAATAGTTTATGGGTCTCAAAATGAGACTCAGACTCTAAGTCTCTCCTCTATACTAGATCTATCTCTAGCTAATAGCTAGAGAGAAGAAAGCCCTCTCTGCATTTGTTGTAAAAATATGGGTGCACTCAGCACACTGTGAAATAGGGAATACCTGCCAGAGACAAACTCCAAGCAAGTACCACATGTATAGTCTTTTTTTTATTATAGATACGCCTTCTATGATGAAAGGTGACATTTTCTTTTCCTAGCATTTGAACTCGAATCTACATACTTATTCGTGTATTTGTTTCTAGGGACGGTTTATTCGTTGAGCGACATTAACGCATCCGTAAACTCAAATTTACGAATCGTATATATCTGCTTATGCGCCTTTAAAATAGCAATAGAGGATATTCCTATATTGACAGAGGCCAATGGAACACAAGATATTGACTGTATTGACTTGAGGGCAAATTTAGCTCTCTTTTTTTTTCCGCACGGTTTAAAGAAGTGATACGAAGAATTCCGTCTATGAACACTTTAAGAAGCGATACTGAAATTCATACAGTATATGTGCAACAAAACAAGCTATTCATATTTCTGCCAGCTATCACTATGCATATCAGAGATTTGGTTTTAAAATAGACTACATGTGTGCCTCTGTAAGCCGTACAGCGGTACCATACGTGGATATTATGTCGTTCCATTAGAAGAGTGCCTGCCGGAGAAAGTGGTTTGACTTTGGAAATCATAACCTCCCTAACCTGCAGATATTTCATCTTGTCGTTTAGCTGGTTTTTATTGGTAGGTTCTAAAATTTAAAATCGTCGTCCACCTATCAAATTAAGTTGGCTGAAGTTGCCTTCCTGTAGACACCTTTGTTGACTATATAATAATAAGAAATATATTGCAATCTGGTGCAACCTCATATCTTCTTTGACATGCGTATTGAGGGACTCGGGTGTTCTGGTATGAAAATTTATAGCTAATAACCTGAGTTATACACGACCGTAACTAGGCGCCTAGCAACTTTACAAACGCATACCTCATTCCGGTCCACTCCCGTATTTCTGCACAATTTTCTGCGTTCCGATTTCTTCTGTTTCTGCTAAATGTTTATTGTCATGCACAGCATGTGTCTATGATAGCCGTCTCGGGCTCTCAGCTGTCTTCGTCTGACTCCCCACTTGATTCACACCTGTCGGAACACACACTGAACGAAGTCACACTGAAGAAGTTTACGTTTCGGGATCCAATATCTCGCTTTGTGGGTCGCAGAGGTGTTCTTAGCCGGCCAATTACACAGGCGCATCTTTTATGCACATGCATGTCCCTTCTTTTAAAACTTTGGACCTCCTTAGCAGCAACTATCAGCTGCATGTAGTCGGTGAGTGGACTCGCTGCTGAACGGTCGTACAATGACGAGCATACGGCATCCCTAACCTCGATGTGTTCGTCGAATATAACCCGCTTAGGAAGCACATTCATAATGTATGGTATCCGTGGTTTTTACGTAAAATGCATGTAATATGTTATAGGACATATGGATACCGATATGAGAGGCGCAACATATATATGCGACACGCCCGACCGACAAAAGTTGAATTCAGATGCCAGCGATATTACTCGTTGTTGTTGTCGTTACATGGGTTGCATATCGAAACCGTAACAATCATACATGACAGTTCTAATCAATATCAATCAATAGTTCATTAATCATTATGTACTTCACATTTTAAGAGCCGTGTTATCTCTCAGATTCTCAGAGGCTGTCAATAAAAACCTATTTGCTCCGTTTCAAATATGATTACAACAAATATCAGAACTAAACCTACAAATCACTGAAATCAGTGACAGCCTGGAGCCCTTGACTCCCAGGAGAGGAGTTGAGACTACTCCGTAGTATATACTAAATTATCACCCACAGCCACAGCCCTCAGGCCCACAACGCACAGGGCCACAGGTGACAGGACACAGGGCACAGCCGGCCATAACTCACAACTTACAAGTCACCTCTGGAACTGTCAACTGTGTAATGAGTAGACTAAATACTTAGTCAGTGTTCAGTAGTCACAATACTCTAGGACATTAGTCAGTACTCAACTAGACTACTAGACTACTAGAGTGACAAAAAAAGTAAAAAGTCATCTCTGGCACCGTGTAGTGACTAGACTAGTGCGTAATCATCAAAGCCACAGTCGTCAGTACTCAACTCTAGAAAGAGTGACTACATGACAGCGTCTGGGCCTCGGAGTCTGAGTCACTCTGAGATCTGAGTATTTACTTACTACTGACTACTGAATGCTCAGCAACATATTCATACAAAAAAACTTTTTTCTAGATTCTAAAGCTTTCGGGCCTCGGGCCTTCGCAAGTTCGCATAAATATTGTCACACAGCACTGAGTACACACTGTCCAAAAGTCAAAATTGAAAATTGAAATCTTGACGCTTCCTGTCGATGCAGATTTTCAGATTTTGTATGGGACTGGGACAGTATGTCATTTTGAGATTCTCAGAAGTGCCAAGGCCCAAGCCCGTCAGTCATCTTTGTTGTATTTTGGGGGGTTTTTTTAAAAAGAGGGCTATAGAAAAAGGCCCATATGATTATGTAGGCAGTAGGCCTGTGTATCCAGTAATAAATATCTCAGGATTCAATAGTACATATTTAAAATATGTATATATCATATAATTGATTCTATTTTAGTACAGACCATAGTCTTAAAAATTGAACAAAGGCTATGCAGTATATAATATATATGCAGTATTTATACACTATGTAGAGACTAGAGAGTCCAAAGACCAAGCCTATGTATGACCTATGTGTTATGTACATATGTTACTGATTCCTGATTCCTGATTCCAGATTCCTGACTTCTAAGTTCTGAGTCGGGCATGGCCACTTTGGCTCTTAAAGCCTTCAAACCCCCAACGAAGTCATGAGTCTCACTCTCAAGTCTCATGAGTCATGACCTCTAATCTCTAGTATGTGCACAACTACAATATTATATCCTCTATTTATTTATTACACCCTCTTAGAGTAGAGAGTAGTATGTAGTAGAGGACATAAATTTGAAACCGTTTAAAACTTTTAACGGAAGGCGGCTTGACGGCCAGAGGCCGGCAGAGGATCAAGGGGCCTCTGTACACCTCTACTGTCTACTCTCTCTAGTAGGCGCCCATGCAGTATGTGCCCTCTGTCTAATGTCTATCTCTCTCTCTCTCGCTCTAATAGAGCATAGTACATGATCCCGTGCATTGTGATAATAAACCCATATTCTTTAATCGGAATATCAGTGAGTATTTAGCCAAGAAACCAGTAGGCTGATCCCATTGTCATCCCAACACTGAAAAGTACAATAAAGTCATGGCCCACTAGTACTAGTAGAGAGAGGAAAAAATATTGCCACACGGACTAACACCCGGAAGTTATTAGGAATGAAGTCACAAGATAGGCATGTCACAAGTACGTTATTGGTATTTATTGAATTTTTTATTCCCGATTGCTTTAAAAAAATAATATTATATCGGTATTAATTGGACTCTCGCTCATTGGGCATACACGCCCACGGTCGCCGTCAGCCACAGTCTGTCTTTGTATGAGAATTGAGATACTTCTGAATTGTTACTTATTTAATCCTTACCCCTATTCAACCTAGAAAACGGGGATTATCTCGCGTTGGTATATATCATTCATCAGCTCAGCCCAGTCAAGAAATAAGGCTGAGTCTCCGCAGACGATACCTATCGCACCGGCAACCTTGTTCACTGTTTCGTTGTACACGCCACCCGCCAACCCGAAGATAAAAATAGTCGCCGACCGATTGAAAACTGTACACCTCTATTGGCTGGTAATGCAGCCAAGAACATCAAAAAGGCTTGGCAACCCCAGATGCATAGCCAGATACGCAAACCTTCATTGATGTCTCCTGTCAGTAAATTGCCTCTTGCTATGAGCCCGTAAAACAGACCGAGTCCCATCCAGAATGAGCCGTATGTAGTGAAAGCGGTCCCGGTGACGATCTTGCCGGAGAAAAATCTGGAGTGCAAACGAGAAGAATTGTAAGGATTCGAAAGAAGGAGAAAATTGCATTTCATGATAAACGGTTTCTATATCACCGAACGAGATTCGTGTTCAACGCAAAAGCGAAGCAAAAGAGCACAGCCCCGTCTATGTTGAAGGAGATGAAACTTGAGAATTTAGGAAGCTCCTGTCCTACTACGAGCAATAACGTACAATAGAATACAACGGGCATTATAAACGCCCAGCGCCTTGAAAGACTTACATACCTCCCACATACCAGCCAGAAGCTGAGCGCGTCCACCATGAAAGATACCGAAACACGCGATGAGTCCAATAATACCTGATTCTGTGATACCAGCATTGTAGAAGTTCAGCATCATAGTAGTCATACCGAAGGCCATGAGACCAATGGGTGAAGCATTAGCCGGTCCTTTAGGGACCAACATCACTGGATGTTGCATTGGTGCGGGTGGGCGTATATCCACCATGTTCGTGCTTGTGCGGCTTTCTTCTTTCAATGACCTTTTCTTTAATATAGTACAAGGCTAGAATCAGCACATAGCCTTCGTTCACATTTATTATTTTTAAGAAGACATTGTTTGACATTGTAGCCTCTTAAAAAATTTAACAGTATTTTAGGAGGCTCTGGCATTGAACAGCACACAAAACATAATTTCAAACTTCTGATCCCCCCCCCCCCCAAAAAGTCGGCCCAATGTGCAGTGTGCACTCACTGCACTGTGACTGTGCACTGTGCACTGTGCACTGTGCAGCGTGGAGTTGTGCACTGTGCACTCCGTACGGTGCATAGTGTCCTCACCGCGCGTCCGGGCCCGGCAACATCCCCTTTTTAGGTTTTATGGGATTCACAAGAAGCACCGAAGGCCAAGGGCCTTCATAACTTCGTTGGCTCATAATGTCTATTCAATATACCATGACATGGGGCCAGGGCTTAGGCTGCTTAGCCCGGCATAATGTGAATATGTAGTCATATGTAGTTTCCTCCTGTGTACAATTCAAAATCTATGGAATACTCATGACACGCTGCCGGGCCGCCGGCCGGCTACCGTTGTGAATTCTCAAATCTTGTAGTATTACTGGTCAAGTATATTAAAAATATATTTACTATGTAGAAATACTGAAATATGCATAGCTCTCTAAAATCTATAAAAAAAATAATACAAACTAAATATAAAATAAAGAGTCAAATATTGAAATAACTATAATAAGGTTGGTAAATTATAAATATTTACCGGTTTTTCATTATTGAGCCCCTGTCATAAAATTAAAAACAATAGGATCTAAATTCCAGAGTTAAATCGGTCCTGGGACCTGGAGTCTGGGACTTTAAAAATACTGTTTACTGCTAACCCTCTCGTCCTCCTACACTGACGCCCGGTGCTGCGTGTAAATAATACATATTTTTAAAGGCCTGAGCCCTGAGGGCTGAGGCCGTTTTGCGATATTACCGGGCTATGTATGGAATAATTTTTGCACCCTCTGATGGTCTGGGGCCTGCCTTCAGAAGCTCGGGGTTTAGCCGCTGGCGCCTGGCCTCTGGCCTCTGGCGCCTGGCGTTTGACCTCTCTTAACTCTACCAAGTACCAACACGAATACTCTCATGTATTAAAAAACATACATATGTACGGGAAGACAGGCAAATATATCTTCAAAACTCTCATGCAAGTCTAACCGATTGGTCACAGACCTACGCGAGCAATATTGTATACCATTTTTAGAGAACATATATGTTTCATGGTATCTTGTATTATTGTAGCTGTATACTTCACACGAAAAAAGCACATATACAGGGTTTGTTTTTGAAATCATGGACATAAATTTCCTGGCTATTGCACTATGGTGCTCGTTGGCATTTGCACACAATTGGAATCTTTCAATGTGTACAAGTACACGCACACACATGTACAAGTGAACTATATATATATATATATATGTGTGTGTGTGTGTGTGTGTGTGTGTGTGTGTGTGTGTGTGTGTAGTGTGTGTTGTGTGTGTGTGTAGTGTAGTTAGTTNTAGTAGTAGTAGTATATTAGTATTGGTATTGTTAG
>NW_014039814.1:0-3686 GCF_001186125.1 Sphaeroforma arctica JP610 | reverse complement strand
GTGTGTGTGTGTGTGTGTGTGTGTGTGTGATTGTGTACACGCGTGTGAGTGTGTGTGTGTGCGTCGGCGCACATGTGTGTACATAAATATAAAAATACATGATGGTAGGACACCTGGCAAGCCTGGCTAATTCTGAGCTTGATCAATGTATCTTAATGTTAGCATTGTCAGCATTCCTGGAATCTTAAATTTCATAAATCGATCAGAATTCTTACTTCACTTTATTCGCGTACTACCTATCATGACCATATAAAACTCGAAAACTGTGAATCTTTTTTATTATAATTATATGCTGTATCCCGCTAGTTTTATTACTATTTTATTTGTCGTGGGTTTTTTGACACGCTTCTAAATATTGAAATCCAGCTTCTTCTTGTATTCTTCACAACTCCTCGTCACTACTGGCCTCGCTGCTACAACGAGATACACAACATTCTGTGCACACTCAAAAGGATGTTGCAGTCAAGGAATTCACGCCTTGTTTACCGTTCTTCAATCGAACCTTTCGTAGGGATTCTCGAAATCGTGTTTCGATGCATTCGCATCTGAAAAATAGATACATGTCATTTCTTTTATAGCTCTGAAGCTCTTTCACGGCTACAAGTACTTGGCAATAACCACTTACTGGCTTTGATGCTGAGCGATCATATTCGTATGCATTGGTAGCGTCTGCCACCTCCACAATGCTGTTGAACTGGACTCTGTTTTTGTAATATATATACATAGTTGTGTTGTTGATTTATGATGACCTCCGTGTATGTGACAGGTGTATATATACACAAAAGTACTAGCGATTTAATGTGAAAATCAGTATATATGTATGGGAAATATATCAACAGTGCCAAACAATACTGCGGGTCGCAGTATACAACAAGAGAGATTTTTATATTTTCCTATCTTCTTCTGACCCTTTCTAAACCTCTTATCCGGTTATCCCTGGTGAATCAACATTTCGAGGCTATTTTTTAAGCCTTTATGACGTCAGTCATGGATTTCAGATCCACGCAGTGGAGTGGAATGAGTAGATGACTGAGTTTTAGTTGGTCACAGATTATTTGAAATTTCGTTGTATGTTTCGAGAAAAAAATTTAAAAATGCTCGCGGATGCAGCTCTGAACTTCTGAAGTCGCTCTCGCGGTTCGCATAAATATGATCATAATATTTTTCATTTTTGGTCTGGCTCGGTGTACTTTTTAACTTGGGAGGGGGTTCATTTATTTATTTTTTAACAAAATATCTATTCTGGTTGCAAATTTAAATATATATATGTATGTAAGCTCATACATATTCGTTTGACCTTCGTATATAATATATATACGTTTAACTTTCAACATTTAGCGCAATACCACTGTTGAGTTTTGACCATGTTATGTAGATTTAATGGTTTACTGATTACTCTCTTCGTGTGTGCTATTTTTATATCTTTAAATGACGTCAACAAAACTTCAAATTCTGTCACAACTCCCAAGTTTTAAATAGTTATCAACTTCACATTCACAGTTTCACACGTCTCGTCGAAAAATATCAATTTCTCCAAGATATGTGCAATTGTGCATAGTATTTACATTTTACAGTGCTTTCCGCAGAGACCCTGATCGGTTGATCTCTCTAGTAGAGAAGGTCAGAAGGGCCATGTCACAACTCACAACTGTCCAAAAAGACAAAAAATGGCGTAAAAATTCATAGCTTCTGAAAAAAACTACACTAAAATCGTTTGTGACTTCGTGTGACGGAGTGAGTTTTGACCACACTAAACTGTGGTATCTAATGATTACGGTACAGCCAATTGACAACTGTATAGGTCGACATACACGCGCAAAGCTCTGTGAATTGAACATGTTTGGTTTATCGGCTGTGACTCTGATTTCACTCGTTGAATGCTCGAGACGCTAGTGTGCTGTCCTCTGCGTCTCTCACACTGCTATCCGATGACTCGACTGGGTTTTAGGGTTGGGGACCTTAACGTTTACCCTGTCTTCGTGTGGCTACTTGACCTCTAGGTGAGGCTCTAGCTCTCAGATTCTATTGAGAAGGCACAGACAAATAAGGACCATCCGAGACCATACAGATCCCGTTAATCAACCTTTGGCACAGGACCTACGAAAAACTCTTTGGCAGATAGCTCCTCATCATCTCCATTTTCCTACTGCACTCTATACCGACCAATCTTTACCGGCCATTCTATATGTGCAAATCTCCAACTGTTGAGTATTATACACCGGTACCAAACTTTTAGTCCTGTCAGTCGCTACATCGATAAATGTGTAAATATGTATGTTCTTATCACTTGTGGTTATGCAAGACTTTTTGCCCGTATAAAAGTTAAAGCGACACGACGCACCCGGCTCTCGTTTATCCGTCTTTTCACCACAAACAGATGAGCTTAAGTATGTGTCGAAATGAGTTGTCGCGAGCCTACGAGTCTATGCCCACGCACGTATATCGAAGTTTAGAACGAGATATACTTCATCTGACGCATAGAAACTGTAACCCTTCTCTCATTGATGTTTGATGTCTTAAGCACATGCACAAGCCCTCTAGATCATACTTGCACCGAGGTGACTATCGCTCTGGTATTAATGTCGATTTTAATTAACTGATGTAAACAATTTAAACTACATAGCACAATGGCATTTATGCAGTTTCAAGCATTATTTTGCTCGTAAATAGTTCTGTGCCGTGTATCTCTTTTCCGAAAAAAAGAAGCTTATAGTACATACTATAAATTCACAATTGGACAACTCGCAATTTAGGCGAGAATAGTACAAACAAAAAGCTCTGAATTGCAGACAGGGACAATGTCTAGATTCAGAGTAATGGAAGACGTTCTGGGAGTTTGGAAGCTGAAATAAATCAAACGATACACATCCGTAGTGCTGTATGACCATAGTGCGTACTGAGAGATATGAAGCTGAAACAACTCAAATGATAAACATCCAGAGTGCTGTCTGAATACGCCCAGTCGTTCAAGTTCAGGAAAAGTATCACTAAACGTATCACAACACTCGCCTTGCTGAGGAAAAGCATCTGAGCGCCCGAAGTGTCCGATTAGATGAGCCGCACCGCAAGTCGCGTCCACTCGTTTACGTTGAATCGATCAAACGCGAAACACTTCACCGTTAGTGAAGTCTCCATATATGTACAGTAAAAAAAAATATCATCTCGGTGGTGATTGCATAACCCGAGATAGTTCGAAGCAAGCGCGCGACTAGGCTAACTGAGTAACCTAAATAGCAGGCCAAATGATATACACCTCTGCTGCTGGCCTATTTCAGAGGGTTAGATAGTATACCCGTCTGCGTTTGGTGCTGGAACTGTGCTCGCCAAAGCATCTTCCCCAATGTCATTTTAACACCTTAACCCTGAATATCTCGTGCACGCTTATCAATTATTGGTTTTTATTAAACTTTCCTGACGTTTTATATTCGTATTAAGTTTTATCACCTCAGTCATCCAGACCGAAAGCTGCTCGACACGCTTCGCCCATTTGCTTCGCCAATCGAAGGATCTCCTGTCGTGATACGAAACAAGCGTACAGCATTGAGCGACTCTATAACAACATGAGAACAAAACACTAAACCCCATAAACCCTAATAAAACTACCAGACAGTACAATGATATGGACATGTGCTCTACACTATACATACATATATTATATATATCTATGTATGTATGTGTGTATGTAT
>NW_014039815.1:44478-46006 GCF_001186125.1 Sphaeroforma arctica JP610 | reverse complement strand
TACATGTGATTCTGAAACGTAGACTGTGCATTCGCATTTGATGATACTTTTCATTGCTACGTACACACCTTATAACCTATGTGACTCGTCCGGCTTTTGGCGAAACGCTCTAAACCATCCCAATCCTGATTATGTGCGAAAGCACGTATTTTCAACCACCAGAATCTGTAGAAATCAAGGAGAGAGCGTTTTTCAAAACAGCCCAAATTTAATACTAGCAGGGTTTCAAATAGAACAATATTTGTCGGATATTCATGTGACTTGGATAAAAGAATCCGTGTCAAAGGGGCACGTATATGTTTACGCATAAGTTCACGCATACGATTACGTATATGATAACGCATATATATACGCCTATGTTTACGAATATTTTTACACATGCTTCCGAATATGTTTACGCATACGATTACGTATATGTTTACGCATATGTCTGTAGTAATGCCTACTCTCCCTGTCGGCACGAAGCGTACTGGCACAAATGAATACAAGTGTAACAAAAAACCATAGCACAACTAGTGTATCCCCCACACTTCCAGCCGACACCAACAATTGCAAAACCTGTAACCATCACACAGTTACATTCACCTACATCCCCATACTACACAGATACATTCATCTACATCCCCATACTACATAGTTACATTCATTTACATCCCCATACTACATAGTTACATTCATTTACATCCCCATACTACACAGTAACAATCATCTACACCCCCATACCCCGCAGTTACATTCATCTGTATCCCCATACTACACAGTTATATTCATCTACATCCCCATACCACACAGGTACATTCATCTACATCCCCATACCACACAGTTACATTCATCTTCATCCCCATACTACACAGTTACATTCATCTACATCTCCATACCACAGAGTTACATTCATCTATATCCCCATACCACAGAGTTACATTCATCTACATCCCCATACTACACAGTTACATTCATCTATATCCCTATACTACACAGCTACATTCATCTACACCCCCATACTACACAGTTACATTCATCTCCATCCCCATACTACACAGCTACATTCATCTACACCCCCATACTACACAGTTACATTTATCTCCATCCCCATACTACACAGTTACATTTATCTACATCCCCATACTACACAGTTACATTCATCTATATCCCCATACCACACAGTTACATTCATCTACATCCCCATACTACACAGTTACATTTATCTACATCCCCATACTACACAGTTACATTCATCTACATCCCCATACTACACAGTTACATTCATCTACATTCACATACTTCTTATCCGAAAGCTTGGAGCTGGACTTGAAATCAGCGGCTTGTTTGGGCTTTCCTGCCACCAGCAATGCATAAACCGTATCCACTGCCGACAAATTGAGAAACTGCGACTGACGACCATCTGCCTCACTCGCGCGCTCGAGTTTGCGCTGCGCTCGTTGGAGCTGAACATGTTCTTCAATAGCCTGTTGTGTATGTTATATCAGTGTATGAGGAATAGTACATAGGTGCGTAGTAGTAGTAGTAG
>NW_014039815.1:41587-44458 GCF_001186125.1 Sphaeroforma arctica JP610 | reverse complement strand
GGTATTAGCGTTTTCATAATAACCACACACAACCACAAGACATTCTCGCTTGTGAGGTATTAACGTTTTCATAATAACCACACACAACCACAAGACATTCTCGCTTGTGAGGTATTAACGTCTTCATAAAAACAACCAAACACACAACCAGAAGAATCAATGTACATGTGTGTGTATAATGTACGCGTATTCATTTACGTTGACACCCACACAAGGTCGCATATGCTTTAAGCAAACGCACACCGGTGTGGACAGATACACACGCAAAGGCGATGGGTTACGAATAAAGGAAGGCGTGTGGTTTAGAACAAGCACACACATGTGTAATAGGAGAGAGTCAGCAGTGCACCTGTGAGCACTAGCACAACACGCAAAAAAAAATAAAAAATTCTACCAGCTACTGTATAGAAGACATCTACCCTGAACCTTAAACCCTAAAACCCTAAAACATACGAATCATACACATACTTAATGACATGACCGTACACAAACATACGAACCACGAACTTACACTCACAATTATATATATATATATATATATACAAATACTTACCTACTGCATGCCACAGACATGCCCATACATAAACATACGAAACACACACGTACACTTATACTTGCCTATTCCATGCTTACATACATGAGGTGTATGGGCCATTCGAACCACAAACTTACACTCACAATTATATATATATATATATACAAATACTTACCTATTCCATGCTTACATACATGAGGTGTATGGGCCATTTGACCCGTCACACGCACATACATGAGTAGGGAGAGGTCGTGCTCTTTACACCAGAGCACCAGTAGATCACAGGCAATGGGCTGTGAATCACACACGTACACTTATACTCGCCTATCCCATGCTTACAGGCATGAGGTATAGGGGCCATTTGACCCGTCACACGCACATACTTGAGTAGGGAGAGGTCGTGGTCTTTACACCAGAGCACCAGTAGGTCACAGGCAATGGGTTGTGAGTGTATGGTGTGCAGAAAGTCACCCAACGGCAGCGTGCGCTTGAGATGCAGAATCGCATGGTAGATGAGATCAGGGTCACCATAGTCGACGGCTGTGTGCGTATAGGAGCGTAGGTAATTCGCATGGTAGATGAGATCAGGATCACAATAGCCTACGGCTGTGTGCGTATAGGAGTGTGGGTGATTGTTGTGAACGTCAGTGAACAGAGTACAACTTAAACAGAATACATGGCAGATGCGTGGTAGATGAGATCAGGATCACCATAGTCTACGGCTGTGTGCGTATAGGAGTGTGGGTGATTGTTGTGAAGGTCAGTGGACAGAGTAAAGCTAAAACAGAATACATGACAGATACACAGCACAAGGCTATGGACAGTGAGACAGTCCATTGAATACCCAGTAACCAACGAAGGTCAAACTTCACTTTACCTTCGCGGAGAGCCAGTTCGGACTCCTTAAGGGACAATAAAAGAGGAATCATGTCTCGCATGCGTGGTTCGAATTTGAGTAGTTTGATAGCCAGCTTCGGACGGCCGTTTACCTGTGGAAGGATATACAACGGACCATTAAAACACCCCACGAGTGCGTGCAACGAAGGCTATGGCACCATCAAGCCGCCCTCATCACCAATGACTCCCTAGCCTCAGTAATAGTCCATTGTCACACAAAAGCCACTGAGCTCTCAGGCAATCGAGGACTCACCCACCTGCTTCATAGCACGTGTCCACTTTTAATATAGTGGACTAGGAATATATGGCCACCACGTAGTCTCAGTTCACAGATGGGACTAATAATGAACCCAACATCAACCCATTGACATAGCCCAACCAATAACTCATCCACCTGCTTCATACCATGTGTCCACTTTTTACTATATAGAACTAGGAATAGATGGCCACCACGTAGTCATACCCCATGACCGAAAACCCTAAACCCTAAATGTGACAATTGTGACCTACAACAAAACCAACACTCATGCAACCCATCGACATAGCCCACACATACGCAAGTACTGTACTTATTGCTACCTGAGCACACTTGGCGATCTTGGCGTAGGAGATGTGCTTGGCTATGGCCACTGAGCGTGCGCGGATGGGTGTGTTGTGTGTGGAGGGCTGTAGGTGAGCTGTGAATTTCGATGTGATGTCGCGACTGATGACGTCGTCGTCGAATGAAGCACCTCTCCGGACCTACAAGACAAAGGGGAGAGAGAGAGAGACCAGCGTGTCAGCAGAACAGCCACCCCTACCACAGATGGGCTATGCCCACGACCCCAAACACAGGATACGACTACCCGAGGCTATCTGGGGTTGTATTCTACTGGTACTATCCCTTTTTTGAATTTAGGGGTTTAGGGTTTTAGATTCCTGCTGCCAGTGTGTGGCCGTCTGCGTCGCACTGCTGTCGTTGGCATGCAGTCGGCCGTGTCTGTAATGTACACAGCTCAGGCAAAGCCACGAATGGCATCTCAGCACATTCACACAATCGCCCCATCAGATGGAAAGGGATCTACGGCTTTTGTCACAGACCTTTACGTAGTACGAAGGCCCGGCTGAGATACACCCGTAAACCCTAGATTCGAACCCTAAACCTTAAAACCCTAAGATCGGGGATGACCTTTTGATGGCAGGTTTATCGCTATTATGAGCCGGAATAGGCTATATAGCGGTCACTTATCAGTGCCATGGTACAGCCAGCCCTGGGCACCAACATGCAGGGCCAACGCAGCAATCGAGCACATACGAGTACTCTGGGCATGACATCAAATATTATATTCGATCAAACACGTTGGTAACACACACACACATAGGGATGCTGATGCGTTTACACACACACACAAACACACAGAGTGTTGCTGATACATTTACACACACACACACATACACTT
>NW_014039815.1:31861-38870 GCF_001186125.1 Sphaeroforma arctica JP610 | reverse complement strand
GGTTGCTGATACGTTTACCCACACACACACACACACATTGGGCTACAGATACGTTTACACACACACACATATATATAGGGTTGCTGATACGTTTACACACACACATGCACACACACATAGGGGAGCTAATACGTTTACACACACACACAAACCTTCTCACACGCCCAGTGCACCAGCACTTCAGAGACGTCTATGCGCAGGTAGGTGCACACTCGGTAGGCCAATGCATGGTACCCCAACTGCGACATGCGCAGCAGCAGCCGCTGCGGTGTGAGGGCTGTTAACTGTGAGAGGGTCAGGGGAATGCCCACAGTGTGTCTGCGAATGCAGTTGAGTACTCGGACATTCATGCATATGTCCTCGAATAGGACGGAGAAGTCTTGGCCCGGGTCTGTTGTGGTTTGGGTGCCCTTGTTGAGGTCGTTCTGTATTGACGGGAGAGGTATGGAGGATAGGCTTGAGCTATAGGAGACAGTGGATATATGTATTTAACTAACGGTTGAGGTAAGTTGTGGGAGATAACAGGTATAGCCTAATGTAAGGCTGGACTTGGTACGGTTGTGCAACGCTTGATTGCGCATGTCCCGTTTTAGTCGCAGGAGAGGTGCGGATGGATACAAGAAGGTGTGAAGTGGTGCTGTATTGAGACTTAGAGACGTAATTTATTACCACGCACGAGGAACAAGGCGTGTCACACGCACTCACAGTACACATACACAACGATTCACACACCACCTGCAGCCAAAGCACGCATCACGTACACGTTAGTGCCACGATAATATGAATTCATCATACTTACATTACTCGTACATATGAATCAATCACTCACATGAAACAATCACAAATGTACAATAATCATACATATGAATCAATCACACACATGAAACAGTCACACATATACAATAATAATACATATGAATCAATCACACATACACTAATCATACATATGAATCAACACTCACATGAAACAAACACACATATACAATTATCACACATATGAATCAATCACACATACATTAATCATACGTATGAATCAATCACTCACATGAAACAATCGTACATATACAATATTCATACATATGAATCAATCACAGATACATTAATCACACATATGAAACAATCACTCACATGAAACAATCACACATATACAATAATCATACATATGAATCAATCACACATACACTAATCATACATATTAATCAGTCACTCACATGAAACAACCGCACATATACAATAATCATACATATGAATCAATCACACATACATTAATCATACATATGAATCATTCACTCACATGAAACATCGCACATATACAATAATCATACATATGAATCAATCACACGTACATTAATCACACATATGAATCAATCACTCACATGAAACAATCACACACAGTATGCAAATCACATACCACCGCCACAGCACGAGAACTTCACGAACAAGAACAACCTTCACCATGTGGCCGTATGGAGTAGTACTAAATATAGATTCTGGACTACACCAGTATAGATTCTGGACTAAACATATAGACTGCAATGGATAGGTAGGCGTACCCTCGGTTGTATTTAGTAGACTTACCCTCGGATGTATTTAGAGAGGTAGACTTACGTTCGGATATATTTAGATAGGTAGACTTACCCTCGGATGTATTTAGATAGGTAGACTTACCCTCGGATGTATTTAGATAGGTTGACTTACGGATTCGTGGGTAGTCCCATTGTCCGTAAAGAAAGCCCGTCCAAAACTAGCGGCTCGCATGATGTCCTTCTGTGCCACACTGTCCCACTCGTACCCAGCCACTTGCAGTAGTTGTCGTACAGCGTCGTCTGATTAAAATGCGACAAATACGTAAATATAAGACAATGCTACGCATGTTGGGCTAAAATAAGTCAATGCTACGCAAGTTGTGGGGTTGTATAGTGCCGCATCGCTATGAGAAAGAGGTTACCCTTGCCAGAGAATATGCGTTTAAAGTTTACTTGCACATTCTTGTTGTTCGGGGGCGCTACCTATGGCAGTTGTGCTATTGCAGCAGTCTCAGGGACACAGACACTGAATGATATAACGTTAAGATGTATGGGATGTCGAAATAGATCCACACTATCCAACAGACTCCATACAAACACACACGTGCTCTATATAAACATATGTAATACATATAAACATATGCAATCCAAATAAATATGTGCAATTCATATAAACATATGTAATCCACATAAACATATGCAATCTATATAAACAACAAACATATGTGGGCCATATATGCATATGATACATACCGAGTGCGTTGCCTTTGATTGAGCGTAGAAGTTCATCGCATCTCGCATTGCCATCGTCGTACAGCCGACTGGCATCCAATAGAAGCGCGGGGGGTTCAGTGGATCCGAATCTGTGGTATACCAAATATGGCCACTCAATACGCTTCAGGGATAAAGCGCTGATCACAGAAAGATCCAACAAGCTCATATACAATGTGAGAATACATGCACAGACACACAACCCCCTACACAAATCAGATAAAAAATCCTACACAAATCACACACACTCTCCTACACATTACACACACACTCCTAAACAAATCACACACAATCCTACACAAATCACACACACACTCCTACGCACATGTGCTATGAGATCTAGGCCAGACGAGTAAAAGTGCACGCGAAGCTGTACCATTTAGCAGCGCAAGACACGCCATCGCCTGACATTGTTCAGCGAGAAGCCTACAGCCCAATACAGTCGACATAGACATACCAGTCATTGCTATTACAGTCGACATAGACATACCAGTCATTGCTATTACAGAGGCATATCAGTCATTGCTATTACAGTCGACATAGACATACCAGTCATTGCTATTACAGTCGACATAGACATACCAGTCATTGCTATTACAGTCGACATGGACATACCAGTCATTGCTATTACAGTCGACATAGACATACCAGTCATTGTTATTACAGTCGACATAGACATACCAGTCATTGCTATTACAGTCGACATAGACATACCTGTCATTGCTATTACAGTCGACAGAGACATACCAGTCATTGCTACTACAGTCGACATAGGTATACCAGTCATTGCTATTACAGTCGACATAGACATACCAGTTATTGCCAATATCCCATACAACAATGTCTACAAGGCATTCCATGTACATATTCCACAAAACAATATCTACAGGACATACTTGAACGTGTTATCTTCACACTGTGGCACCCACATAAACCTATCACTCTCTATCACATAAACATATCACTCTCTATTTCATAAATCTATCACTCTCTATTACATAAACCTAAATCACTCTCTATTACATAAACATATCCCAGAAAACAATGTCTACAGATAGCAAGGTAGTGTTGCTGTGATATACAAGTCGTTACGCCTTAATGACACGCCTACAGGACATACTTGAACGTATTTTCCACACACTGTGGTACGCGTTCCAGGAAGTCATGCGAGTCTGTGCCGATGATACGCACACCATCCACTTCGCCCACAAGCACACATTGGTGATCAAACGTGTAGGTAAGCGTGCCCGAGAACGGCCCCACGCCCATCACCACACCTGCCTGGTCCCAGGTCATCACCACACAGTCCATGCCACACCACACCATCTGTCTGTGTGGCAAGGGAAGGGTACGGTGATATCGGGCAATGTTAGTGGCGTAGTCTTGGCCTTCTGGATGTTGTTAGACCATTGTTTAGTCGGCTGAAACAAAGTAGTCTTCAGTATTTTGGATAAGTCCGATTTGTCTCTGATATGGCGTCTCTGCCGTGTGTCTTCAATGGTGGCATTCGGCTGACGATATTCTAGAGTATTATTCATAGCCTTCCAATTGTCAATAAATGAAGGACATATTACAATGTGTGCCGAAGCCGAGAAAGAAAACCGGAAACGAAAGTGACACCCGTCTACGCGATGGTTTCTGATATGATAGTCGCAACGGACTTTGTTGACAACGCAAGAATTGCGGGCTTTTAAGCTACGTAGACACAGCTTGTGTTGTGGGTATGCACATGTGGCTACATACGTGGTTAGATTGAGGTGTTGGGGCTGCGTACACACAGCCTGTGTTGTGTGGGTTCATATGTGGGTTCTACGTGGTTGCATGTGGATAGATAGGAGCTGGTGCGTGTATGATCATGTAAAGCGTATCACATATAAATCTTGCTATGCATGTACACATACACAGATATCTTGGAGAGGCGATGAGATATACACATACATAAATATCTTGGAAAGGAGACGAGCAACGCTGATAGAGGCGATTACGCTATAGTACTTCTCGTGCCGCGCATATGTCTACAGTCACTTGTGCCGACCTATAGACACCCGCACACCAATATCAGTGACAGATGTATATACACACGTACACACAAGCGTACGCGAAGGAGGGACGATATATTCATTCTTACATAAACATATATACTTCTTACATACACATATTTACACACATACACACAAGCGTACGCGAAGGAGGGACGATATATTCATTCTTACATAAACATATATACTTCTTACATACATATATTTACACACATACACACACATACACACAAGCGTACGCGAAGGAGGGACGCGATGAATGCAACATACGCATATTCCATTGTGTTACCTTTCAAGGCTTTTATCTTTAACGTATTCGGAGACGAGACTCATACAAAAGGCATGTACACAGAAATCCAAGGGAGTGTACTTGCTACATGTATCTGTATATATGCCACATATATTTGCATACATGCCACACACATCTGTATAAATGCTACATACATCTGTATAGGTGCTACATATATCTGTATACGTGCCACCCACATATACTTGTTTAAATGCAACATACACCTGTATATATGCTACAAATATCCTTATACATACTACAAATATCATACACACACACACACACACACACATATATATATATATATATATATATATATGTATATAACTACATCCCCACCTAGGAGGTGGTGGTGGTGCGCTGCTGTAGTCCATAGCCAGCTTAGTCTGCGTCAGTATCCTGGACGCCTCCACACTGGTCACAGTGAAGTTGCTATCCTCATCCACACACGCCAGCAGCATGCCGTCGTGTGTGACACACATGATGGCGTAGTTACTGGCTGAGTCCAGCAGAGGCATATGTACTGGCTCCACTTCGTCTAGGCCGAGCATGTACACAGTGTGTCTGTAGCCCATGTACACACGCACCGTGTCAATGGCCCCAGAAGTAGGTACGACGGTCCAGCAGGAGGGCGGCGAGTCCATGTCTAGGTAAGGTTTAGGGGTTTTAGGGGTTTATGGTTTGGGTTGAGTGTTTTGGGGTTTAGAGGTGTGTGCAGAGGATATGAAGTGCGTGGGGTGAGCATCCAAGGAGATCCAAAGTTTGGACTGTAAGCGTAGTAAGAATACTAAGTAGGTTTAATATCTAGGTTTATTAAGTAAGTGTGTTGAGTAGGTATATTATGTATGTTTATTGAGTAGGTATATTAAGTAGGTTATTATCTAGGTTTATTAAGTATGTTTATTAAGTAGGTAAAGTAGGTTCACTAAGTGGATTTATTAAGCAGGCTTCAGGCCGGCCAAAAGGCACGGTAAGTGTATAGGAGCTGGCAATTCGTATCACAGAAAACTGCGGGAAAACGAACCACAGCACAGATGGACTATGTGCGGGTATACCAAATCAACACCAATGAGCAAGGAGGAATCAGGAAACTTGTGTTGTCGGCAAACGAGTCCTATTGCGTATGTTAAGAGGCGAGGACACAAGACATGGGCTTCTCAGCAGCCGACTTAGGGTTTAGGGTTTAGGGTTTAGGAATTTGGACCAGAAATTCTTTAGGGTTTAGGGTTTAGGGTTTAGGGAATTGTACCAGAAACTTTAATTTGCGACAGAAAGGGGTTGGTTGAACGTTTTGGTACGCCAGAATAGCAACAGTGACAGGCAAGCAGTATTACAAAACCCTAAACCCTAGAAAATCAACAACGAACTGAGATCAGAATCAATACCAATACTCGCCTATTGGTCTATTGGGTTATGAAAGCAGAACGGAGTATTGTAGGTGTCCCGTGCACGTCATCACTCTGGAGGACTATGAGTACGCCCGTCTCATACTACAAATGCAAGACGAAACCATGGATAGACAAGAGGAACTTCATAGAATACAGGCCCCATACAGTGTATCTCGAGCAGACTAAGCAAATCACTACGAGTGTGACCCATACTGAGCGAAGAACATGCCTGGCTGTGAGTGCACCGGACATGCGCAGTGATTGTACATCGACATGCACACACTCTACTGCAGAAGTGACACACACACCTGCAACGCTAGCCATACGTTAACACACCTTCAACTCTGGCCAAACGCATGGGCTTGGCTTCTACAAAGTCCAGCACACACACGAATTGGTGGTCAGACGTGAGGGCCACCAGACCCGTCTCCCACACCACAGCCTCGGTGATGGAAGCGGTGCTTTGACCCAACGAAAAGGCCCTTAAAAAGACCCCTGCAGGTGGAGATAAAACGTGTTACACAGTTGAGGAAAGAGGACTTAAAAAGGCGCCTGTGGGTACCAATAGAATAGGGGGCATGGCCGCCTAAGAAAAACCCTGTACGTGTAACATGGAAGCGTGCGACGAGACGGGAGCGATTGAGACGGTGCTCTATCGTAGGTAGACTACCCCTCAGAGGACCACAGTAGTTACACCTGGGACTGAATGCCCTGTGGTGGCATGTCGCAGGATCACATACGACACACTGCCTCGTGCGTTGTATGGGTGTGTGTGATGTATTTGCAACACTACACATGTATTTTTACGTCATGTCGTCGTATGCACCAATTCGTTTCGAAGGAACCAACAGTACGCTGAATGCCGCTGACCCACTGCACACGATTATGGACTAATATGCACCGTGTACACCCCAGTCAATGCTTAATGTTGGTTGTATAAGCCCTGTATACAATTTGTATATATATATATATATATATATGCATGTGTATATTATA
>NW_014039815.1:27740-28833 GCF_001186125.1 Sphaeroforma arctica JP610 | reverse complement strand
GCCGTATGCACAATCTACATGTTGCCCGTTGTCTGTGCGAGTCTTTCGTATGTTAGTACACAGGTCCTCCTCTATATTTAGTCCTATATGCACTTTCCACGTCCCGGATAAATGTGAACAATATGTATCGTAAACATCACGACAGTCCTTGTTTCATAATAGTATAACAAGCTATCACGCATATTCAAATAACTTAACACTGGTTTCGCTAGAGAAGCGGAAGATAATTATACTGAGAAGCATTTTCCGTAACCAAACTGCGAAAAAATCACTTACATAAAGTACATAAAGTACATAAAGTACATAAGATACATAAAATACATAAAGTACATTAAGTAGATAAAGTACATAAAGTACATAAAGTACATAAAGATATACCAATGGGTGTGCCGAAGCGGGCAGTAGAGCTGATGTACATTGATAAGTCCATGTCATCGTCCGCCCAATCCATTTCATACACTTGCACTTTGCGATAGAACTTGTCGTTTAGCAGATTCCAGTCTGCTGTTGGGTTCTCCATGGTGATTTTCAAGTATATATATATATTTATATAGTATTGGGAGGTCTGTTTATATGTATTTATTGCTTTTCGAAAGGTGTATATTTTTGAATATAGTTATTCGTTTATATCGACTGTATTCATCTATAGTTACCCACCACATATAATATGTCTACAGATATCATGTTTAAGTGCTCATTTTTATGTACGTATGTTTGCATAAAAATATCAATCTGCATAAATTTATATATATATTAATGTCATGCTCCGTAGTAGTTGGCGTTTTCTATGCGAAACATATCAGTTATACACCCCAATATACTCGAGTCGAGAGTGGTCAGAGCCTAGTGGAGTGCTTATCAGCTAGCAATGCCTACTTCGACCTCACCAGTGCTTGAGTACACTACCTGTCCTAGATGCAATACTATTATCTATCGTATATATACGTACATGTAAACATGTATTTCTCTAGGTACATACGTGACCATAAACCCTACGAGACTACAATACATACATATCGGATACACGGATTCTAAAGGGATAATATTGATGCATATTACGAACTGTATACAATTCTATAGGTGATGACCCTGC
>NW_014039815.1:22039-24640 GCF_001186125.1 Sphaeroforma arctica JP610 | reverse complement strand
TATATATAATATGTACATATATTATTATATATATATATATATATATTTGAATATATCTATACAAATTGAAGTCTGGTCTTCTTTTCTGTTTGGGTATATCAAATTTCCCTGTGTTGTCCTTCGTAGACTTTCTATCATATATAATATTCAATACAGACTTAATACTATTGCATTGAATATGCTTTTTTTGTACCTACATCTAAATCCATGTCATCTTCCGACTTGTCCGATCAGATGTTGATTCCGGCGACAAGCTCTCGTCATGGGCTGGCGAAGACACAAGTGGACTGGACATCTCACGTAACTGTCCTTATCTCGACACCATAAACCGGGCTGTATTGGACTTTGATTTCGAGAAGTTGTGTAGTGTATCGCTCTCGAATCAGAATGTGTACGCGTGCTTGGTTTGTGGCAAGTACTACCAGGGCCGGGGCAGCAACACACATGCGCACACTCACAGCGTCACACAGAATCACCACGTGTTCATCAACCTTGGCACGAAGAAGTTCTACTGCCTGCCTGATTGCTATGAGATCATAGACTCCTCATTACAGGTAAACGTGCTTGTCCTTTTCGTCATGGGGAGGTGGGGTTCGTTGCTTTGGTTGACTTCTTAAGCTCGTGGCGTGTGGTTACGATTTTTATTTGGGTAATCTCTGGTCACGGCATATTTATTGCAAGGGTATTGTGGTGCCTATTCGTATCTCCGAGTGAATGTACAGACCTCACTCTTCTCTGCGTGCAGGTTTCTCCCTTTCTGACAATTACAGTCGTTGTCCGTTTAACTATATGCCTTCGCAGGATATCCTGGATTTACTCGATCCGCTGTATACGCCTCAATCAATCAACGCACTGAACACTATCACCGTAAAAGCTCGTGCAAGGGACGGCTCCAGGTATCTCCCAGGTGAGCTATAAACCTATGCCAAAACCCTAAAAATCATAACCCTATGAAGCTATACAAACCTCGTGTCGTAGAATCTATGCGTGCACATAGGTGGACTTCTGATTGATATAGATATAGACTTATTCTTCTCTTCACACAAATGCACAGGCATTATTGGACTAAACAACATCAAGAAAAACGACTACATGAACGTCGTAGTACAGGCTCTCACGCAGATAACGGACCTTCGTGACTTCTTCCTTTCCAGCGAAAATACTAAAAACCTAAAGGAACCCTTGGGTAAGTTTACATTGCTGAAGTTTTTTATTAAACGCCTCAAAGTGTATGCCTGACTCGGGCTATGGCCGTATATGCTGCAGTTAGTGTCACAGTTTATATGGGAAACACTTTGTAACGTATTGTCCAGGTCGTGGCACAGTCTATTGCAAAGCCGTACTTTACCCCAACACCGCGTTTGTTCTTGTTTGCTAAACCGTTCACTCAGCTGTCCGTACCGGGGAGCTGTTCCGAAAAGTGTGGAGTTCTCACCACTACAGGCCGCATGTGAGTCCCCACGAACTATGCCAGGTACGATGTGTCTCATTTTACAAGAACTTATGTTGTGTCTTATCTCACAAGGACTTATGTGTCCCAATTGGACTCAGTATGTGAAAGTTAGTGTATTCTAAGCTTGGGTGTGTCATGGGGTTTATGTGGCTGGTTCTTTGCCGCCTATTACCTGTCAGTCGTTTATTCAGTCCGCATCCACCATGGATTCCATACAGGCCATTGTGAATACGAGCAACAAACGGTTCACCATCACCAAGCAGAGCTTCGCCGTCGACTTTATGGCGTGGTATCTGAATACCCTCAATACACAGCTGTCAAAGGCAAAGCACAAGCCGTCTCGCTCAACCATTGTCAGCGACTGCTTCCAGGGCATCATGGAGGTGTGTGGGGGGGGGAACACGGGCAAGCTGTGTTGGAGTTTGAGTGCTATGAAGACTGTTGTGTGCTGTATATAGTATTATAGTGTATCGCGGGGGTTTGATACTCTACTGTGTTGGGTATACTATCTTTTATATTTGCGAGCCCAATATGTAGATAGTCGCAGAAGCAGAACCCCAGAGATGATTGACTTTATACTGCACCCTGCTCTTTGACCTGAAGATAGACATCAGCACTCATACGTATGGTCTTGACTTCCATTGCTTCGTAGGTAACCGAACGACGGTTGCGTGCTTCAGAGTTGCTTAACGACGAGGTACTACAGGAGCGTGCTGCCCTGGCCGAGAAAGACACGAAGACTGATTTCTCAGTAAAGAAACGGGATATGCCATTCATGTTCCTAACTCTCGACGTACCCCCGGCGCCACTATTCACTGACGCCGAAGGAGCGAATGTGATTCCCCAAATACCACTCTACACCCTATTTGAAGTAAGTTAAACTACGTCAAAGTTGTCAAATGTCTGTATGCATTTGAGGTTGTCCATAGGGACTATACTGTTTCACATCTCTTCGTATCATGTCCTGCAGAAATTCAATGGAACCACAGAGCAATCACGTGATGGAAAGGGATTTATCTACAAAATCAAGCAGCTGCCGAGATATCTCATAGTCTATATCAAGCGCTTCACTAAAAATAACTTCTTCTTGGAAAAGGTATTGTATTGTATACACGCACACGCACACACACACACACACACACACACAC
>NW_014039815.1:20611-22019 GCF_001186125.1 Sphaeroforma arctica JP610 | reverse complement strand
TGTATTGGGTTCGTGTGGTTCTGCGCACATGTTTTGTTGCTCTGTTCTCCAACACTCACACTCCGGTATAACACTCATCAACTAGTATGTTATGTATACATCTAGGCTTCTGCTCTGTTCTCCAACACTCACATTCCGGTATAACACTCATCAACTAGTATGGCATGTATATCTAGGTTCACTATCTTCATAGCAACCTTTCCTTGTTTATTCACCCCCAGAACCCAACTATTGTGAACTTCCCCGTGAAGAATCTCGATCTTAAAGACTTTGTGGGCGACAAGTATACATCGGAGACACGGTATGATTTGGTGGCTAATATTGTGAGAGACGGACCCCCCGACCGAGGGTCGTACCGTGTGCATGTGCTGCACAAAGGACGAGGGCAGGGCACAGACTCGTGGTTTCAGATTGAGGATCTGATAATCTCCAATATTCTGCCTCAGGTCATCACCCTGTCGGAAGCATATCTACAGGTGTGTGTGACTACTGCTGTGTATGCCCGGTCTCTCGTTTATTTGTAGTCAGGAAAATAGGCAACCTCTTTGGATGTCCGCCTGACTATCTCGTAGTTTCCCAAATATCCTTCTTTGAGCTTCAAGATTGTTTCGAACAGCTGACTGTAATCACTACCCCTGTCCCCTCGCAGATCTACCAACTACGGACATAGTCAGCAAGTCGATCCAAAATACTAAAGGCTTCCTGGGATTTGTCTTGCCTATGACTCTTTCTTATACTCATATACAGCCCAGGTGCTCAGTAGTTTCTGAACTCTTCTTCTCCACCCGAATTCTCTTGTTTCTTGCCCAGCAAATGTCCCCACTGGTTTATACATGAGACACGTGCACTACAGTAACTTCCTTCGCCTACTTAGCATGTCTGCTGCGATTCTCCCTGTATAGATAGACACTTTTAACGCATGTTGTTGTACTGTTCTGTCGTCCATTTTGATTTGTCGTGGTAGCTCTACATTATCCGCTTCAGCTCTTTCGTATTTTTGTCGTACCTATTACAGCCCTGTAAACCCATAATCGTATTTCACTGATCCTTCATACACCAAGTAAAGATTGAAAGATAGGACCCGCTGTATGCCCCGCGGAGTTTACCTTGTGATGTTTATAGATACATATACATCAATGTCCATGGTTAACTGGAAATGGTATCAACATGAATATAAGTATGTTGAGGATCTGCGTGTCTGTATGAGTATTGATCTCTATACGCATACACTAATATACAATCCATATATATATATATATATATATATAATGTGTGTGTGTGTATGTGTATTTATGTACGTATACATGTATGTATGTATGTTTGTATGTTTGTATGTACGTATGTTTGTATATATGTATATGTATGTATTTATGTATTTACACACGCACACACACACATATATATCTTT
>NW_014039815.1:13409-17035 GCF_001186125.1 Sphaeroforma arctica JP610 | reverse complement strand
ATATATGTATATGTATGTATATATATATATTATACATATATATATATATATATATGTGTGTGTGTGTATGTAAATGGATAGTATGCTCATATATGTATTTTTGTTCTAACACGTTTATGTGAGTGCAGATCTGTGTCAACATCGATTTTTGTTTTCGATTACGGATATGATTCAATCATTGTACTGCTGTGTGTGCTGAATAACTTTTCTTGCGTTCAATAGGTACTACTTATCTTGTGGTAGTAATTGAGTTTTGCAACAGTTTTGCAATTCTGTGTGATCAATGTGTAGTCGTGATGTAATTCTTATATTCTTTATAACGTGACCGCTTTACCTAATATGCACGTACTTCACTATGTCTTCATTTGTTGCTGCAAAATTTAGGCGACTACTTATTTTCTTGAGTTATTCATATCTGTGCATACGATACAATATTTCACTTTAAAAATGAAAATATGCAGACCAGGTATTTTATATCACTTTCTTTGGGTAGAGATGTTGCTGTCTGAATACAATACAATGTCTGCACCTGCGCCGTCGCTGTGTCTAGGCATAAATAAATAAATAAAAACACAAATCACTTCATGTCTGTCACTTTTCCACATGTGTACGGACCATTTTTTGCTGGTAATGTGGCTGGGCTCATCTTAGCCCGGTCATGAATCACAAAAAATCAATCCCAAAGAATAAATATTCTCATCCATACCTGTGTACGACACGACCTCGAGGTTCGGTACGTTTTAAATGAGACCGCTTTCGATATCGAGCTCGTTTCGCAACAAATCTTCACTTGCGTCTCTGTAGTCATAGGCATACAGTACTCTTAGCGAATTGTTTTAGGGTTTGAATAAGGAATGGATAGAAAATCGAGGACCAACAATCTGATCAAAATGGAACAATTCGAGACTTGTCAAGTACTCCAAAGTCTAGTTGCGCCACTTCACGTACAATTAATTTACGTTTGTGTCACTTCACCTACGAATAATTTCAAGGCTGGGAACGGTTTTTACATGGATATCACTAGATCACCCTGAGTCAGGCTCGCCAGCTGAACAATGGTCCGCCGGAAGTACGACTGTCTCTCATCGGATCAAGGTGGATACTACCGCTGATATGACTTCCGTTGACAAACAAACATCGGTTGCATCTTACTACCAAAATTTCATTGCCGACAGACATCGTACCATGAGTCACATCAGGTACATTGAGACCTTCTAGGACTTTCAATTATCGACGCCGGATTTACTTGGTTCGGATGTGAATATCCTTTGACACAATTACGACGCATTTGGATGCAGCTCATGTTGAGTTGCTTGCTGGCGATTTGACCTGCCGACCGATATTAAACGGATGACATCTGCTTGTAAATAGAGATGCGACATGCCAGCCACGAACGGTGAGGCCAATGTTCTTCAGCCCCAGATGATTGTAAGTTTACATGGCTATCACTAGTGGCACTGGGTCTTCTGCTGAGGCATCGACACTGAGGTTCTATTTGAAACACTTTCAAGGCGTCCGTTTGCAGTCGACCCCAAGACTCGGTGGGGTAACAGTCGCCCCTGCCAGCTCTACTTTGCCAAAGTGACGTTGCAACGGAAGTGAACATCATCGACTATAGAACTAGTTGTCCCGATCCTACTTTGATCTGAGTGCAAAATCAAACGGACCTGTTCATAAGTGAGTTAGGACAGGTGTCGAGTCTAAGTATACCGGTCGCATCAGCGAACCCGGCGAAATAAAGGCTCGGCTCGCAAAGGTGTGGCCCGGAAATCTCACTCTTATATCAAATACCCTATCGTATTTTGATTTGAGAGGGAGATTAAACGGACCTGTTCATAGGTAAGAACAGGTGTCGAGTCCAAGTACACCGGTCGCATTAGCGAACCCGGCGAAACAAGGGCTCGGCTCGCACAATTGTGGCCCGGGAATTTTGTTAGCGGACCTGTTCATAACTAAGTTAGGACAGGTGTCTAGTCGAAGTATACCGGTCGTGTCGCATTAGCGAAACCGGAGAATATGGGCTCGGCTCGCAAAGTTGCGGCCCGGAAATTTCACTCTCATATCAAATAGGATTGGGAAGAGCCCAAAACCAGTCCAGAATCTGTTCTGACCTTTTCGTACTGTGTATTTTTAGGTGCTGGACTCGTTTTGGGGTTACAGTCGATGAATAAACGTGAATAAATAGTATTATTTAGCGGTTCATTTCATAGCTCTAGTGTCAAAATAGTTTGTTTTATAAAACGTGAATAAAAAGTCTTTCATTTCTGGCTCTGATGACAAATTTGTATCTTTCATTCCTCGTCGTACTTCAACTGTTGCTCAACTTGTTTTAGCCATTATTCGTAGGTGAAGTGATCCGTGCTCGAAGTGTATCAACTACAGGCTATGAATATCTTGGCAAATCTTGAATACTTCTAGGGTTTGGCCAGATTGTTGCACCGTTCTATAGTTATTCCCTAAGAGTATTACTGTATGGGTACGTAGTTAAAGGTTAAGGTATGTTGGGAGTCGAACTCGATATCGAAAGTTGTCTCCGTTTAAACGTACAGTACCTCGAGGCCGTGTCGTAAACAGATGTGGATGAGATATTCATTCTTCGCGACTGCAAGAACTGACTACGACCGATTTCGAGTGGATCGAAGGCAGTACATTGCCTAGATTTATATCCAATAGATTGCGTCTGCGACATAAACTTGGCGGGTGTTGTATATACATCAGCTGTTCACGTAGTGTATTGAGCATAAATGTAAAGGGATAGCTTAGTTATAGGTCCGCTTCTGAACAGGCGACTCAGAGTATAATGTTTAGAGAATCGAATACCAGTCTACAGTACATTCTCGTTACGGTCAATGCTGGTATGGCCGTGCAGCGCGTCGATGCTGAAGTATCGCTAGTGAAGAAATAATGCCGACTACTTTGGGTACAGAGTAGCTGTCAACTATATATAAGACAACGAAACCTGCACATTGGCTGTTGCGAGAGCCATCACATGTGTGGATGCCCTGTGTGTGGCGTATATATTTCAGCAACATGGTTTGTTCATACATATATACAAAACTAGCTACATACATACATACATACAAACCTACATACTTGCATATATACATATATACCTACCTACCTACATAAATACATGTATATACATATTCATTCATACATACATACATACCTACCTACCTTCAAACATGCATACATACATATAAACATACATGCATACCTACATACATACATACATACACACATGCATACATACATACACACTTACGTACATACATAAGTACGGACATTCATGTATACATACATATATATTTACGTATATACATGCATACCTACAAACCAACCTACATACATGCATACATACATATATACCCAACTATTTACATATATCCATACATACATATATACATTCATACATACATACATACATACATACATACAAACATAAATACATATGTACATTGATATAAACATACATATTTATATACATCCATATATATTTATACAAATACATACATCTTTATCTACATACACATATACACAAATACGTACATACATACGTGATCCGTACGTTCAAATATATATATATATATATATATATATACTACGACGTACTATACTACATATAC
>NW_014039815.1:4663-12371 GCF_001186125.1 Sphaeroforma arctica JP610 | reverse complement strand
ATATACATATATATATGTATGTATGTATATGTATATATGTATGTATATATATATATATATGTCTATTATATAGATATATACACATATACATATATATTTACATAGATACATACGCACACACATATATACACGTTCTGCTGCATGTACGTCTCCATGTGTTGCACTTACTCGATATCCTCCTTCCTCTGAAATGGCACCAGTATATCCATATCTCCTGATATCGTTGTGTGTACCACACACTCGTGTCCGTCGGCCACCATATCGCACTTCTGAAGCGTCTTGTTTATCACTCCAGATATGATTGCGCCTAAGATACGACCTGGGATTGGGAGTTTGAAGATCGGCAAGCACCTGCGATTTGGACTGGATAGATATAAACTAAGATTTGTGGATACTTCAACTGGGTAATTATGAACCTAAAAACTAAATAATCCATGATGTCATGACTCGATGGCTACTAAATATTCTGTGATTTGGTGGTAATACTACTATTTAGTCTAAGATTGGAGTTAAGATAATCAATGATTTAGGTGACGGTTAAACAATTTGAGATCGGGAGTTTAAACTACTAAATAGTCTAAGATTTGGGAGTTAAGGCTTGTTGATAAGACTAAATTTGGAGTCAAGTTTGTCGACGCGTGTTGCTTCTCTTACAAATGCACACAAGATGAAGATATCTAATCTAGACTGCAAGTATGTTAAATGCCCGGGGTTAACTTTTAGTAGAATATACATGTCGGGACCGTTCACTAGAAATGCTGTCAGTGCAGGTGTCACATGTCGATTGGCCGGTGACACTTGCATTCTGTGGAGCGCCTCCTAGCAACCCACGTTGTCAGATGACTTTAGTACCCGAGTGAACGGGGGTGAATGGGGAGATATCGAGTGTTATATGTTACTCACCATATAGTAAATAAACATACATCTCCGGATATCAGAGTGAGCGAGAGATAGAATGGAATGAACTATAAAGATAGGCGTGTATGGAAGAGATGACAACCGTACGTCAAGTACCAACTGTCCTAGCATGACGTACGTGCGAGTTGAATGGATGCGCGCATCAGTCTATACCCACGTTATCGTTACACAGACGCACTTGCCCCATCCATAGAATGCCACGATTTCTATACATCACTGACGTTGATGCATGAGCCTTAGTTATGACACTCACTTCAATATTTGGCACGTGCTGCGTGGGAACCGGAAAACAATGGATGGGGTGCGTGGTAATAGCGTCATGACACTCACTGTAGTATTTGGTATGTGCTGCGTGGGAATAGGAAAGCAAATGAATGGGGTGAGTGGTAACAGTGCCATGACACTCACTGTAATATTTGGCACGTGCTGCGTGGGAACAGGAAAACAATGAATGGGGTGAGTGGCAATAGCACCATGACACTCATTGTAGTATTTGGCACGTGCTGCGTGAGAATGGTTAAAGGAACTGTATTGTAGTTGTAGTAGTTGGCAGCAGGGAGTTGAAATAACTGGTGCGCCATTCAAGCCCACAGCCAACCCCACACACTCATCGGAATGGCGTGACTAGTACGCTTACTTGCCACTTACTACGAGAAACTGAGCAGGTGGCATTGTGTGCACATGGTATGTGTGACTGGTATGCTTACTTGCCACTTACTACGAGAAACTGTGCAGGTGGCATTGTGTGCACGTGGTATGTGTGGCCATTGTGCTTACTTGCCACTTACTACGAGGAAATGAGCAGGTGGCATTGTGTGCACATGGTATGTGTGACTGTTGAGCTTACTTACCACTTGTTACGAAAACTGAGCAGATGGCATTGTCTGTACATGGTATGTGTGACTGTTGTGCTTACTTGCCACTTACTACGAGAAACTGAGCAGGTGGCATTGTGTGCACATGGTATGTGTGACTGTTGTGCTTACTTACCACTTATTACGAGAAACTGAGCAGGTGGCATTGTGTGCACATGGTATGTGTGATAAATGGAATATATATCAACAATGATGTATGTGTATGCTGATTGACACTTCATATGCAATCGATGACACTGTACATACCTTGGTTTCACATTTGCGCAGCATACTACATTTACCCATATCATATATAATTAACAATTGCCCACGCTGACCAGCACGCGCACCTGACACGCAAATGGACCTCCGAACATCGACAAGACCCGTCTGTGTGGATGTGGGATGACAAAATAAAACGTAACAGCACGCACACCGGATTTGTGCTATGTGTGTGATTTCATACTGTCTGAGGGAATGGGTGAGTATAAGGTATGTGTCCGAGTATATGTACTAATTGTCTGCTATCGTACTATGTGAGGGAATGGGTGTGTATAAAGTATGTGTCCGAGTATATGTACTAAGTGTATGTTATCATACTATGTGAGGGAATGGGTGTGTATCAAATATGTATCCGAGTATATGGATTAATTGTATGCTATCATACTGTGTGAGGGAATGGGTGTGTACAAGGTATGTGTTCGAGTATATGTACTAAGTGTATGCTATCATACTATGTGAGCGAATGGGTGTGTATAAAATATGTGTCGAGTATATGTACTAAGTGTATGGTATCATACCATGTGTGTCTATAAGGTATGTATCCGAGTATATGTACTAAGTGTATGAAGTCATTCTATGTGGGGGAATGGGTGTGTATAAGGAATGTATCCGAGTATATGTACTAAGTGTATTCTAACATACTATGTGAGGGAATAGGTGTGTATGAGGTAACTGTCAGAGTGTATACACTATGTGTGTACACTATAAGTATCCGATTATATGTACGAAGTGTATGCTATCATGTGTATAAAATATTTGGCCGAGTATATGTAATATGTGTATGCTAACACACTATGTGAGGTATGTGTCCCGAGTATAGGTACCAAGTGTATTCTAATATACTATGTGAGGGAATGGGTGTGTATGAGGAATCTGTCAGAGTGTGTACACTATAGTTTTGTCTGAAGGAGTTAGCGTGTTTAAGTTTAAGGTATGTGTTCTAGTGCATGTATTGCGTGTATAATATCTCACCGTGTTAGGGAATGGGTGTGTATAAGGTATATGTACAAGTATACATACTATGTGTATGCTATCATACCATATGAGAAAATAGCTGTGTACAAAGTATATGTCCAAGTGAATGTAATGTGTGTGTATGTTATCAATTGTGTGAGGAAGTGGTGTTTATAAGGTGTATGTCCTAGTGTATGTATTATGTTTATGCTATCATGCTGTGTTATTGTGTTTTTAATGGTGCTTTCATACTGAGTGAGGTAGGGGGTATGTATAAGGTATATATCCGAATATGTATAGTGTTTACTATCATACTATGTCAGGAAATATGTGTGTTAAAAGTATATGTCCGAGAAAGTATATTCTGTATAGGATATCATACTGTGTGAGTGAATAGGTGTGTATAAGGTGTACGTCCGAGTATGTATATTGTGTGTGCTATCATACTATGTGAGGAAATTTGTGTGTAAAAGGTATATGTCTGAGTATGTATAATATGTGAATGATATCATACTGTGTGAGGTAATGGGTGTGTATAAGGTGTACGTCCGAGTATGTATATTAAGGGTGCGCTATCATACTATGTGAGGAAATTCATGTGTAAAAGGTATATGTCTGAATATGTATATTATGTGTATGATATCATACTGTGTGAGGTGATGGGTGTGTATAAGGTGTATAAGGTGTATCATACTGTGTGAGGTAATGAGTGTGATACCATACTATATGAGGAAATATGTGTGTACAAGGTATTTGTCCGAGTGTATGTAATGTGCGTGCGCGTTATCAGGTGTGTTTAAGGTGTATGTCCGAGTGTGTATATTATGTTCGTGCTATCATACTATATGAAGAAATAGGTGTGTACAAGGTATATGTCCGAGTGTATGTAATGTTCGTGCGTATTATTATACTGTGTGTGCTATCATTATGTGTGTGCAAAGAGTGTGTATAAGGTATATATATGTCTGAGTATGTGTAATATGTGTATGATAACATACTGACTGAGGAAATGAGTGTACATAAGATGTATGTCTGAATATGTATACTATGTGCATACTATCATACTATGTGAGGATATTTGTGTGTTAAAGGTATATGTCCGAGTATGCATATTCTGTGTATGATATCATACTGTGTGAGGTAATGATGCGTATAAGATATATGTTCGAATGTATGTACAATGTATGAGCTAACATAATCTGTGAGGGAATGGTTGTGTATAAGGTTAATGTCCGAGTGTATGTAATTGGTTTGCGTGTTGTCATAGTGTGAGTGTGTGAGGGAATGGGTGTGCATTTGGTATATGTCGGAGTGTATGTACCATTTTTGTGTGCTTCCACAATATGTGAGGCAATGGGCGTGTTTAGGACAAAAAAGTCCATGTGTATATAATGGGTATGTTTGTGTGTTTGTGGTATATTCATGGCGTATATGTGTGAAAGTGTGTCTGGTCTGAGCGTGTGTTTCCTCGATTTTCTTGGATGTCGGCCCTTTGGAAAGACGTTCACGAACTATGTCCTTAAGTGGGATACCTATCGGGTCCAATCAACACAACGGGCTGTTAAACATCCGAGGCAGAGCATAAGAGCTGGATTCACATGCACTTGTCACACGCATGACACTTCAACCCAGTGACGCTAAAACGCGCGTACGACACTGCACAGACCTACGAGAGCTTCAAACATGCGCACTTACATACCTGTCGGGGGAATCACGACGCTATACAGATCAGCTACCACACGACGGTACTAAATACTCCAATTACAATTTCAATTGCCAACATACTAGTAGATGAGATGTAAACGTAGTTATAGATGCTTTGTTATGCGTGTATCTCTGACGAATATCACAGACACCTACGAGAGTTCCAAGCTGATTGCTGTGCACACTAGTACATAGACGTTTCGCTCACGGCACTCTCTTAATTGTCGAATAGACACGTAGCAACCGTTTCATTCTGCAGGTGCGATAGAGACGGGGACGGGTATACTTGAACTGAGCAATAGTACGACATGATGTACCGTAGTACTCAGTGTATATGGACACTTAAAGTCTATCTTTTTGAAGGACATGTACTGCACTCAAGCGTTGACAATCTCTCAGAGATCAAAAGGCGAACTAGTACTGCTTTGACTTGATCTTTAACAAATATATCCGGTACATAAATGACAATGTCGAACAGAATTGAGAACAAATCAGACACTACATAAAAAACTTGTGGCTCGGGTCTATGTAACTACATATCGAAGTAGTTGATTTCTAAGTGAAAACTTATAGTACACACCAAATTCACAAGCACAATTGGAGTATAATTGTGGACTATTATTCATATATACAGTAACCGCTTCAGTATGACATATAATCAAACTAGGGTGTTTAAGAATACACTATTTTTCCCATTTGTATCAGTATATCAACCTTCGCAATAGCTTGCTGATGCACGTGGAAAATTATTTAATTATAGTCAACTTCGTGGAATTGGTTTAAAAGCTACTTCGTGGAACACTGCGCTTCGGTGGCATGCGAAAAACCCCCTAACGGTACCCAAAAGATGAATGGCTCAAGAAGTGGTATTAAATTCATTTATATCTCACTCAGTGTATGTTAGTTTTCCTGTGACTGTAAGCAGGACTGTTGACTTTGCCCAAACAGGCTTAATGTTGTGCAATTTCATATTTCCATTCATTGCTAGTGATCGTAACACTCAGATGGTTCCATGCACTTTGTGATAAGCTGTTTAACAGCAAAATATCGCAATGCGACTGTGAAAAAAGATACGCGGTCCAGGCACAGGCTCCGACCACTTCGAGAGCGACGACACTATTCGGAAACCTCTGCGAAAAGAAAATGATGGATACGTTTTTCATTGTGAGCTGTCAATAAGTTGGTAATTGAGAAGTCCTGCTGCATCCTGCATATCTATATATATATCAAACGTACAATCTACAACGAACAACAATATTTAATAATAATTAAAACATATTCATCTACATCATGTTTAACGCCAAGGTGACATACAGTTGGAAGCAGATGTCGCAGCGTCTCCGGATAATTTTTGTGACGGGTTATCCCCGGGTGCGTCTGAGGTGTCGAGTTTCTTTTCCATATCCGAGCCTTTTTCGATCGGCTCCTTCTTTGAAGGATATTCAGATCCTGGGGAAAGAGGTGGACTCTCTCCGGTTCCTTTTGCTGGGTTGTTCATTCTTAATATAGTATGTGTTCTCTTCTCTGTTGATGGTTGAAGTGGAAGTGATGTACAAGTTATGTCTATGTTTCAATATATACTTAATCTCGTGACTAACTGGCCACTTGGTTTTCGTGGCGCATTCGGCCTGTGCGGCGCCGATACAGTCTTTCTCCAACCAATAAGTCCTGATCTGGCCCAGGTCTGTACCACGTAAATGTCGACCTAAACCACAATTACAAATTTGGGCGGATGAAATGACGACAATGAGTATTATACTCGCAAATTGCACTTCGAATAGAGTATGTATTCTCCTCTCTAAAGTGTATAATAGGTATGTTATCTCTCTCTCTCTACTAGTGTAGATTGAGAGGGAGAGGGAGAGAGAGACGGTGATACTAATACAAAATATTTGCCAGGGTTCCATTCAGTACACCTATTATGATTGGACGTTTGTTTTTTAAAGGAAAGACTCAGTCCCTACATAAAGAAATTTTTAGTTTTTCGCCTTCGGAACAATTGTCTTTCATCAACCTAGTCTTGCTGGTATGCATACCGATGTATCATTTTATATTTTCCTACACAAAACGTATGAAGATGATGAACTGATGATGAACATGATCAAATATCAGTTGATCACATGACGCGTCGTCTTGAAATCGTGAAATCGAAAATTTCAGAATTTGATGACAAATTAACATACAATTTTAAAGCATTTTTTTCTAAATCCGTTGTTAAAAATTCCAACAGAATACGTACTATTTATTGGCTATTAACGGCCAATTGGAACTATTACACAGTACAATGGATGTAAAGCAATGGTAAATGCTGTGCATCTATTTTTTTAATATTAAAAACAGGATGTACAAACGGACCGACCTCTGGACAAATGCACTGGCTTCTAAAAAAAAATGTTCTCTTGTATTGATTTTTAAAGAAATATACATATTTATGTATATACTTTGCATTTGTTTATACTAACATAGTAGACACGTGCCCGCGCAGGTACTAGCAAGGATGTACCCATTCATGGAAGGTCGCATCGTCGCTTCCCTCGCAGTGACGGCATTGAACAGTGGATTGGGGCAATACACGTACAATATGTAACTTAAAAGTACTAAACAATGAACTCGCAAAAAAGACACATAATTTGAATATTATAGCATATTTTATCAAATTGATGCGACTGGAAATTTAACTATCGTTCTACGGGTATGTGTCCAATCTGGCACAATACGCTTGAAGTACATGTCTCCGCGTTGCCTTTATTAAATTGTACATCTATAATATGACAGTCTATATTTAATTGTACATCTACTGAATGACAGTCCATCCATATGTGCACAAATATGTATGTAAAATATATATATACATATATACATGCATACATATAGACATATAGACATATAGACATATAGACATATAGACATATAGACATATAGACATATAGACATATAGATATATAGACATATAGACATATAGACATATAGACATATAGACATATAGACATATAGAC
>NW_014039815.1:0-2713 GCF_001186125.1 Sphaeroforma arctica JP610 | reverse complement strand
ATAGACATATAGACATATAGACATATAGACATATAGACATATAGACATATATGTATATATATATATATATATATATACATATATATATATATATATTCCTATGTGAATATTGTACATAGCCTATGAAATATTATATACTTGCATAAACACACACACTAACATCTCGTACGCTCTTATATTTTATTTGAGTCATGTTTTATCGTCCTCTGTTAGTCTGAAGTATCCTTTACCACAAATACTTATGTACGCCCGCCCTATCGGGTACATATCTTTCTTGATTAAAATAGAAAGGAAAGTATGTGCTCCATTGGCTTACTCTGGAGTATGCAGGCAGGACTTCGCACAAGATCCTCGCAGTGCTCAATTATTTACTAATGGGTACCGTTGGCGCTATACCGACGCGATCACAGATCCTTGACGTGCAGTATAATACACACAAACGACGATACATGTGTGGCTACCTTGGTAGAGACAGTTGTGTGTCTCCATACTTTCTCGAGCGAACAACAGATTATATATGTATGGTGTGCTCTCGAGTACACTGCTTCCGATTTCAAATATCTCGTAGCTGGCTACAGTGGGCACTGTACAGGGCCTGGCCACTTCCAGGTGAAGCAGGATAGATCACTGGTCACGCAGGTGACGTATCACCATTCAGTAGGTAATGCGTAATCTTTTCGTGGCAACAGCCCCAGGTTCCAGAAGGGAGGGATTCCGTCGTGCATCATAAACATCGGCTCACACGTGTACAGTGCTCGTGATGTCGCGAATTCTACAGGAAATTGAAGATGTATACACGTACGATGAGGCATAAAAAGAGCATGGACCTGCAGATGAGTTCTCGAGTCTTTAGAGTTTGAAGTTTGTAAGCGTGCATAGATTTTGGCTGAAGCTATGTACATATTCAGAGTACAGTATATATAGAGAGCATTAATTGAATGCTTCAGAGATGCTTGTATCTAGAGACTTGGACATGTATGAAGTACATACCAGGGGCAGGTTCTAGCTCTTGGAGCGATTTGTATATCCTCTGGCCCATGTGATACAGCACATCCATACGTTCCATGTCTTCGGTGACATTCTGCGGATGATTCCATGACCTGTTATGAAAGGGAAATGATTATCATAAATGTGGCCCACTCAGACCTATCTATATTTCACTCATACCACCAATCCAAAGTGTCAACTGCAAGACGTTAGTTCCAGATTAATCTGATTAAGCAGCCCGATTTTAGTTATACTATAATATCAGCATTTGCTTAAAATGTACGGGCAAATGTAGCCTGCAAGAGACACGTTGCTGAATAGCGAGTTCTACACATTTTCAATGAGAATAGTATCAGAACGATACGACAGGCGGGGAAGAACTGAAGTGCACAACGCCAACGAGACCATGCACGTCCAGACATTCGTACATATGAAAAAGTATCTACTACATCTTACGAACTTAACTCACTAACGAGACAAGCTGGCAATGACAAGAAGACACAGACTATGCACGTCCAAGCAAGTATCTACACATTCGTACATAGGAAAAAATATTTACTACATCTCACGAACTTCGGTCCTTGGAAAGACAAATCGGCAATGACATTGAGACATCTTTCCTGGTGAACTCATTATCAATCGAGAAAAAAATACTTTCGCATGCTTACCTTAACTATCGACGTAACGTTTTTTTTACTTTGTTGATTGCTGTAGTGTAACATATCAAACGCAATCAAGGACTATTTGTTGTGTCACGGTTTGCTATTCCTATTTCTTGACAAAACGTGTTGTGCCCGGAAGGGCTGCATTTGGTTATCACACATCAATTAGACCAGACTATAATCACAATACTGATTGCATCCTATGTTACCTGTTGAAATGCGGAACGGTGAACTTGAGGGCTCGGTAGATATCGGGTGCCAGGTCTCGACCATCTGTCTTCACATTCCACAGTGGAAATCCTCCATGGTCAGAGATTGTGGACAATGTCATCCAACCCTGCACATTGATGGTATAGACGTTGGCTTAGCAGCACGACCACTATTGATTGGTCACTAGAGGATATAATAGGTACGATTGATTGCCCACTGGAGGATATAATAGGTACGATTGATTGGACACTGATGGATATAGTAGGTACGATTGATTGGTCACTGATGGATATAATAGGTACGATTGTTTGGTCAGTGATGGATATAATAGGTACGAATGATTGGTCAGTGATGGATATAATAGGTACGATTGATTGGTCACTGAAGGATATAATAGGTACGATTGATTTGTTCACTGATAGATATAATAGGTACGATTGATTATCTACTGATGGGTATATTAAGTATGATTGATTGGCCACTGATGGATATAATAGGTACGATTGATTCGCCACTGGAGGACATAATAGGTACAATTGATTGGCCACTGATGGATATAATAGGTACGATCGATTGGTCACTGATGGATATAATAAGTACGGTTGATTGGTCACGGATGGATATTATAGGTACGATTGATTCGTCACTGATGGATATATTAGGTACGATTGATTGGTTACTGATGGATATAATAAGTACGATTGATTGGTCACTAGTGGATATAATAGGTACGATTGATTGGACACTGATGGATATAGTAGGTACGATTGATTGGTCACTGGAGGATATAATAGGTCCGATCGATTGGTCACTGATGGATGTAATACGTATGGTTGATTGGTCACTGATGGATA
>NW_014039816.1:44138-46094 GCF_001186125.1 Sphaeroforma arctica JP610 | reverse complement strand
GTGTGTGTGTGTAAGTATGTATGTATGTATGTATGTATATATATATATTTCTATTATATATATATATATGTGTTAGAGTTTTATATTCTGTAAAAATAATTGCGGTTTAATGATATCACAGAACAGAATGATGAGTGTAGAGTATGTACCGAAAACTGATACTTGACAGATACCTTTTTGTTAGTGTACACACCTAATAGTTCGGTACTTGGGCAGTTGGGCCAAGGTCGTCTTACTTGGGCGCATAAATATCGACACTGTTGAGTTTTTTGTTTTGTTTTTTGTCGTGTGACGGTCTGGTCAGTGGTGTGGAGAGTGGAGACTGGAGCAGTGGAGAGATGTGTGTGGACTGTGGAGTGGTGGACTCGTGAGTCGTGAGTCATGAGTGGTGGCCAGTGCTCGAGAATTCAATGGTTGCCTTGGCTACTGCTCAAACGACTCATCATATCTGAATAGCCGACCTATTGTCCAGAAATCCACTCTTAGTTCCTCAGTCCTCAGCTCGTCTACTACTTAAAATATAGCATACATACAACACAGTACACACTACATACACACTGAGACAGTCTGAGAGTCTGAGACATATGCCATAGTCATAAGTCAAACGACAAACACACCCCAGATAAAAAACTTTATCATTAAAACCAGGCCTTGATAAAATGTCTTCCGCATAGTTATCTAACTCGTAGAATTGTCAATATTTGACTCTTTACTCTTTTCAACTCTTGACCATGGCTCTCTCTCGAAAACCCGAGTGTCTCGACTCTCGGTCTGACCGGTTCGCAACTTCGCCGACGCGAGAGAGAGAGAGGGTGACGCGAGAGACGGCGAGAGTGACGACTGTGACGTCCAACTGGACGACTGCGAGTATTCTTTTGTTTTTTTGTTTTTTCTTTAAAAACAAACTTGAAATTACAAACCGGTGCTCATACTCTCTCAGTGGTCTCAGTCAGTCTGAGTCAGGCCTGGTCTCAGAACGGCTAAAAAGTGGTTTTACATACATATTCGGTTTTCCACTCTGACTCACTGACTGTGCAGTGTGCAGTCAACTGCAGTGTGCACTGTGTTCAGTGTTCAGTTGTTCACACAATAGAGAGGGAGAGTGATGAGAGATGACACAAGTGACTTCACTTCACTCACTGTTCACAGCTTCACTGAAGTTCACTGAGACCTGTTCAGAACTTCAGTGTTCAGTGTTCAGTTCACTGATCAGTACTGATCACTCTCCTGACTCTCTCCTTCTCTCTGATCACTCTCCTGACGCTCTCTATCTCTCTTTCTCTCTCTCTCTCTATCTCTCTCTCTCTCTCTCTCTCTCTCTCTTGTTGTAAAGTTGTAATTTTGTTGTGTGTAAAAAACCCTATAGCCTCCTTGTTCTTTTTAGGAGGCTATGGTAAAACAATTGTTGCTCGTTCAATCGTTTCGTCAATTTTTGAATTTTCACGCTTGGCTTCTCTAATGTTCCTTTGTTTTATCTCTACATTTTGTATAATTTTTTGACAAAAACGAAACCAAAAACAAAAAGAGTATGTAGTATCTATTAACAGTTGTACGTACATAATTCTATACTCATACTTCGCAAGTTCGCATAGTCGTTACTCTACACTTTGAGGTCTACACAGTGCGCATTTGTTGCCTGATACAGCTGGTGATATAAAATAATAATAAATATGAGTCATAATATAAAGTCCGAGCACCCTACACTTACAGTTCTACACCGCAACAGAATACATACCCACATTTTTCGAGTTTCTAATTGCAGTATTTAAAAAGCAGCAACCAAGCACTGTAGCACCTCACTCTATAGGTAAAGAAGAAGTTGTACATGTGGCTGTACATTAGATCCGGTTTCTCAGTATATCAATACCAAGCTTAAGTTTTAATTACATAGCTATAGCGTAGATTAAATAGGTAGTACTTAATATCATAGTAACTTCCAATATGTCCTTGATTTCA